>NW_006339002.1:0-402 GCF_000327345.1 Myotis davidii
AAGTTCACTGCTTATTACAAAAGTATATAACCATGTCCACTTTCTAAACTTATGAGAGAGAGAGAGAGCTCTTTTAGCAATACAGTGTATCTGTTTTGATTTTGGTTAACTGCTTAGTATTTCAGCTTGTCTTCAATCAACACAAAGCTTGTCTAATTCATTGACTCTGTGATTTAAGATTTTCATGGCATATAAAGAATGTAATTTAAAATGTAATTATATTGAACATGGGTTAACAATCTTATATGTTAAAGTCAGTTCAGTCTATTATATAAATTAGCTCTTAATCATGAGCTAGGCATTTAACATTAAAATACTGATTACAAGAAGGCCCACATCTCCAACATCCTCAATCTTATGGTACATAATCACCATAGCAAGACTATAAAAAGAATTCTGATT
>NW_006339003.1:0-402 GCF_000327345.1 Myotis davidii
TGTTTTCCTATGATTTCTCCAGAAATATTCATGCCAGAAGATATGGAAGCAATTTCTATAATACTACAAAGAGTGACCGAAGGGCAGTATGTCCATACAGATGTCCAACAGACACATGAAAAGATGTTCAGTGTCACTTATCAGAGAAATGCACATCAAAACCACAAAATTCACATCAATATCACCTCATACCGGTCAGGATGGCTATCATCAATAAATCCACAAGCACACATTGGTGAGGAAGTGGACAAATTGGAACCCTCAAGCAGTGTGGATGGGATTGCTAATTAGCGCAGCTACTATGGAAAACAACAGTATGGAGTGTTCTCAAAAAAATTAATAGAACTACCTTATGACCCAGTCATCTCACATCTGGCCATTTGTCCAAAGAAATCCAAAACA
>NW_006339004.1:0-402 GCF_000327345.1 Myotis davidii
GCACCAGGCCTCTAGTTACAAATAAAGCTTCAAGGAGAAATTGAATATTGGCTTTTGTGGAGATGTAGTTTTTTATTTCTCTGGGATAAATCATAGGAGAGTGATTGCTGAGCCATGTTTTAAAAATTGCCTAATTATTGCCCAGAGTAGCTGTACCATTTTAACCAGCAATGTATGAGAGATTCTGTTTTTCTGCATTCTTGTCAGCATATGGCATTATTGCTATTTTCAATTTCAGTTGTTCTAGTGGGTATGTAGAGATAGAGATAGCTCATCACGATCTTCATTTGCACTTTCCTAATAGCTTGTGGTGTTAAATGTCTTTTCATGTGCTTATTTGACAGCTATATCCTTTTCAGTAGAGTGTCTCTTTTAATTATTTTGCTTATTCTCAAATAGAAT
>NW_006339005.1:0-402 GCF_000327345.1 Myotis davidii
TGTCTGATCCATCCTACACACGGCATTCACAGGTATTTGTTCACGAAGGCGATCACACTACGTCCCTGCTTCCGTGACTTCCCAGGCCACCCAGGAGGAAACCCACACTCTACCAGGTGCTTCGAGGCCCTGCCCGGTCTGTCTCCGAGCCACCTCACCTCACTCATGTTGTGTCACTCTTCACCGTGACTATGCCGCAGCCGTATTTGCTTTCTGGCAGTCTGTGAGTGACATTCTCTTCTGTGGCACCAGCTCACCGTCCATGCAGAGGTTGCTCCCTCTGCCTGGGATCTCTTCCCTTGACTCTGCCTACTGGTGCACAGGCCAAATCTCAGCATCACTGTCTCTTTTTAAAGAGTCCTTCCCTATGTCCCGGTCCAAATTAGGTCCACCCCTACTATA
>NW_006339006.1:0-402 GCF_000327345.1 Myotis davidii
CATTTCAAATATAGTTTGCTCTTTCACTTTTAAAATCCATTTGCACATTTTTATTACAATGAAAGTTCAATGAACATAGTTAACTGGCCGACTGACATAGTTTAAACAAATACCAAATCTTTTTTTTCCCTTCATTTAAAACAAAGTGTAGTGTGTCACAAGGACATATTGGAAAAGCCAACTGTCAGCACAGAAAGATGTTCTATTGCAAGATGACATGGTATTGTTCAGTTTTCCCAAGCATGGCACATTTCAAATCATGCACTACCCAACATTCTACTTTTAGACATGAGCCACTTCATTTTGTATTACATGAGATAGTGTGAAATTATGGTTAAGGAAGATCAAACCTGGGAAGGATTTATCATTGAACTAGAGGCCCGGTGTACGAAATTCATGCAC
>NW_006339007.1:0-402 GCF_000327345.1 Myotis davidii
GCTCTATCCACTGAGCCAAACTGGCTCGGGCACATAGTACATTCTTACAACTATTTAGGCATATTTTTGGATTTTCTGTTCTAGATCATTTATCTTTCTGTTTATTTTTATACCAGCTTTATACTTAAAAATTACAGTAGTTTTATAACTCACTTAAAATATTATAGCTTACTTTAATTTTTCAGTTCCTGGGGTGTAAATTGGCATTTCACTGTCCTTTCACTTACATTTCTCTGTCTAGCAGTGAGTTGGAGCATTTTTTTATGATTGTTGACCACTTGGATTTACTTCTCTGTGAATTTTCTCTACATGTCTTTTATCCATTTTCCTCTTTATTTGTGTCTTCTTCTATCACTTATAAATATTAACTCTTTATCTGTCATTTGCATTGTAAAAAGTTTT
>NW_006339008.1:0-402 GCF_000327345.1 Myotis davidii
AGGAGCCTAAGCAGACATAGATGTGATGTGGCTTCCTGATTAGGAGAACCATGAAAGAAAAAAAGGACATTATGTAACAACTAAGGAAATCTGGGTAAATTATGAACTTGAGTTAAAAATAATGTATCAATATTTATCCATTACTTATTAACAAATATACCACACTAATGTAAGATATTAATAACAGGAGAATCTGGTTTTAGGGTATGTGAAAATCATATGTACTATCCTTGTAATTTTTCTGTTAATCTAAAACTATTCTAAAAAACAAGATTTATTTGAAAACAATTACTAATGTAAAAGAAGTTCAACACAATGTTTTTGTATCAGTGAAAAAATTGAAAGCAACCCCGATTGCCAATAAAGAAATTGGTAAATGATAGTTCATCGATACAAAAAAAA
>NW_006339009.1:0-402 GCF_000327345.1 Myotis davidii
AGAACTCCTTGTTTAGGAACTTAGGTATCTGAAATCTTCCAGCACTTGCAGTGGCCCTGCCTATTTCTGCTAATGACCTGTTCCCAGGTGTGACTGATAGACAAGTACCCTCCCTATTCTAGGTATGCATCTAAATTGCAGCACCTTTTCTGTTAATTAAAAACTAGGTTCATTTACAATGGTATCACCTTGACCTCCCTGGTGCCACCTGGCATCATGTGCATCCTATGTCTAATCAATCACTTAGCTCTCTTTATTGAACTAATTAATATCTCTTTAACTTACTCAAGTTTTTTAATCTTTGCTGTTCACTGTCTTTACCTTGGTCCAAGCCTTTATCATTCTGCTCCAAACTTACTGTGATAATTCAAGTAGTCTCTTCTCTGACTTCCTGATTAAAAA
>NW_006339010.1:0-402 GCF_000327345.1 Myotis davidii
CAACCTGGGCATGTGCTCTAATGGGGAATCCAACCTGCAATCCTTTGGTGCACAGGATGGCTCTCCAATCAACTGAGTCTCACTGGCCAGGGCTGTGCTGTTCCATTCTGTTCACTAGTATTTTGTTAAAGATCTTTACATCTTTATTTATCAGGGAAACTGGCCACTAGTTGTTGTATCTTCATGTACCTTTGGAATAGAGTAATGCTGATCTCATGCAATCAATTAGAGTGTGTTTCTTCCTCTGCAATTTTGTGAAAAATCTGAAAAGGATTAACATTAATTCCTTTTTATAAATGTTTATAGAATTCACCTAGAAAGCCACCTGGTCCTAGTCTTTTCATTACTGAGAGGTATTTTGTTTTTAATTGTTTTTTATTGATTTCAGAGAAGAAGAGAGAG
>NW_006339011.1:0-402 GCF_000327345.1 Myotis davidii
AAACCTCACTGGGTTTAAGAAAGGTCATGGGTATGTGTGAAGCACATAGTCATGTTTGGTACCAAGAATTTGATGTTTTAAAGTTATAAAAGCTATTTTATATATAAATATTAATTTGGTGGCAACATATTGAGTGGACTGGAGGGGAACCAGTATTTCAATGCTTTTCAAAATATGATTCCTGGATCAATTGTGTCACAACTACTTAAAATACTTTGTTCAAAATGTAGTGTTTTGAGCCCAGTTCCAATTCTGGTGAATCTAAATACTGGCTGGGCCCTGTATATCATCGTTTTCATGTATTCTCAGGCGATTTTTCTACACATTTAAGTTTGAGAACCACTGTGACTGATTAGCTCTCAGTAAATGTTAGTGTTTTGTTGTGTGTGTGTGTGTGTGTGT
>NW_006339012.1:0-402 GCF_000327345.1 Myotis davidii
GTGCTAAGCTGTGGACGGGATCCGGAGGGAAGACACGGGGCTGAAGACGCCAGCCTCCGCCTGGCGTCCCCGAGTTCAGGTCTGACTACCCTCCTCGCCGTCTCCAAGCCAGGACGCGGCCTCAGTGCAGGTCATGCCATGTCGCTCTCCCCACCCCAGGGCCACTTAGGACCCCCCCAACGGGCCACAGGTCACGTCCAAGCCTGGCACCCAAGGCCTCCCAGGGTCTGGTCCAGTTCTATCTCAGCCGTGACCTCTCCCCATCACTCTGCTTTCGCCACACCCAGAGTTCCTGCCCACGTGCGCAACGCCAGCCCTGCCTCTCCGCCTGGCTCAAGCTGGGCCTCCCGCCCGCCTGCCCCTCCTTTCGCCTCTGCTGGTTCTCCCAGCCTCCAGCAACTC
>NW_006339013.1:0-402 GCF_000327345.1 Myotis davidii
TTCATGAAACAAGCAAACACCTGGCCAAATGGAGTCACAGCTGTCCACGAGAAACTGGTTGAATCTGGTATTTGTGAAACAGAACAGCATGATATTCTGGCTACTCGGGCAAAAATCATGAAGAGCCATAATGGGGGCCGGAAGAGGCAAAGGGTAGAAAAGGGCCAGGAAATGCCAGGAACAAGGGAATGGTGGCTTTTAATTGAGAGTGGGAAATAAGGAGAAAGCTAAGAAAAACATGTGGTCGGAACACTGTTTGAAGTGGAAGCATACCTAGGAGATACTGCGGGTTTGATTCCAGACCACCGCAATAAAGCGGGTATTGCAATGAAGTGAGCCACGGATGTTTTGGTTTCCCAGTACATATAAAAGTTACATTTACACTATACTGTAGTCTATTAA
>NW_006339014.1:0-402 GCF_000327345.1 Myotis davidii
CTTTCTTTGTCTGACACTTAGCATATGTCCTCTGGCTTCATCAATGTTGATGCAAATGGCAGTCCCTCTCTCTATGTGTTTATTTATTTGTGTCACATTTTCTTTGTCCATTGAACTGATGAGAGGCACTTCGGTAGTTTTTATACCTTGGCTATGGTGGATAATGCTAGAGTGCAGGTATCATTTCAAGACACTAATTTTGTTTTCTTTAGATATATAACCACAAATGGGATTACTAGATCATATGTTGTTTTATTTTAAATTCTTTAGTAATCTCCATATTATTTTCCAAATGGCTATACCAGTTTACATTACCACCAATAGTGTACAAGTGTTCTCTTTTCCACATTTTTATTACCATTATTTTTATATTATTGAATTTGTTGGGGTGACATTGGTTAA
>NW_006339015.1:0-402 GCF_000327345.1 Myotis davidii
CGACACCCTTAACCCTCAGGATCCAGCTGCAAAAGTGCATCCTGTCCACTGCGCCCAGGCCGCCCCCTGGAGTGGGGATGTCACCCGCATGGCGGGCAACACCGTGTGCCTGCCACGGCCCAAGGACTGCTTGCCTCTGACCAGGGGACGGGCTGCCGCCACCCTGTGGACGGGAGCACCAGCAAGGATGGGGCTACAGCCAAACTGCAGGCTGCACAGGGAGAGCGTTCCCAGCTCGGGCTGCGTTGTGGTGCTACTGTACTGGGGAACCAGGGCTGGACCGCGGGCTCTGCCCTTTTTTGGCGGTGAGATTTCCGCAAGCTGCTTGAGCTTTTTGGGCAAGCATTTCACTATCTGTAGCTTAAAGAGAGGACTACCCTTCCTCTGCTGGCTTGCTGTAGG
>NW_006339016.1:0-402 GCF_000327345.1 Myotis davidii
TTTTCCAATGCTCATTCTAAATCCACATGACCTATGCTATTCCATAATTGCAAAAGAAACTGCATAAACAATTCTCAAGCAATGAAGGAGAAATGTTAACTAAGTTATTATCAGAAAATCTTAATTAGACTAAATGTTAAGAAAAAGGGGAACAGCCACCGTTAGCTGAGCACACAAAACTGAGAAATGTAATTTTGATATCAGTGAAATTACACTTCATGAGAAGGCACAAGCAATCTGCTTCTTTTTCTCTTCTAAATCACATGAAAGTACCTGGTACAGAGAGAGACATAGTGGAGTGGTCTGTGATGTTTAGGTATGAGCACATAAAAAGAAAAATCTAGATCATGGACATTAGTAACAGTGGGTATCTCTGGAGAAAGGCCTAGAATAGTGCAAGGG
>NW_006339017.1:0-402 GCF_000327345.1 Myotis davidii
AATATTAAATATAAACTGTAATTGAAAAATAAACTAAAAATAAAAAGCATGTGTTGATATGTATTAGATGTTATGTTATACAAATTCTAATAATTCTGGGACCTCATTCCTTTCTTCACATCTCAGAAAGAAACTGGAGTAATGATGAATGGATTTTTGGTTATAAATTCAAACAGCATAGTCAACACTGTATATGGTGTTTAAGGATCCAGAAGGCATTTTTCTTGTGTTACCTCTATCTATATATAGCAGGTTTTTAAGCTTTAGTTTCCTTTTCTTTAAAATGACCATGACACTAGCTACTTTGAGGATTGCTACAAGATTAAAATGTGAAATAGTGTGCATAAATAATTTAGGATAATGCTCAGCCCATCAGACAGTTAGCAATGTTTTGTACCAAAG
>NW_006339018.1:0-402 GCF_000327345.1 Myotis davidii
CCCATATAGGAGCAGTATAGTCAGTCATAGGTGCGGACTATGTTTTACAGGGCTGTTCATGGTACAAGGGGGACAAATCAAGCAGAGAAGCATTTCTGTAGGGTATCCATGAGTAAACTAAGAACAGGAAGTATGAGAAGGAAGGAGAGAGAATAAGACACACACACAGAGGGTGGTTTACTATTAGCCCTAGATTGCTCTAAACTATGTACTTATGTTCCTTTGATTATATATTTTTAATATCACCTTTAAAAATAAAGAGGTAATGGGCTATAGTTGCATAATTACATGATGGAATATACAACTAGGAAAGGATAGTCTCTTCAATAAATGGGCTTGGGGAAGCTGGGTAGCTCCATGCAAAGAATAAAATGGACCCTAGTCTTACACTATATAAAAAAA
>NW_006339019.1:0-402 GCF_000327345.1 Myotis davidii
CGTGCTTCTTACACGTTAAACTAATTTACGATCAGAATCAGTGAAATGCGAACACACACATTCAAACTGCACAGACACAGCACCTGAACAATAAAACACGAGCAAGCTTTGCAGGTGAGCCGGTAGAGACCTAGAAAACTGCCGATGCCACACTTGTCTACAGTCTGCCTGGAAGATGACGATGGTCACGGGACACAAATGCAGTACAGCCTTGCAAGTCAATATTTCCACCTGCCCACGAGGCGTCACCAACGCTTTTACAGAAATAAAAACCCAGAGTTCAGGGAGCCCCACAGAGGTCGGGATCCAAGCCTCCAGTGCCAGCTCTGCACACTGTACCCAAGGAGGTGCCAGGCTCCAGCTGCTCGCTCCTGGGCCTCACATGGTGCCTGTTGGCAGGTA
>NW_006339020.1:0-402 GCF_000327345.1 Myotis davidii
CCTTATGATGTGATCACCACAATAGTATCCATCTGTCACGGTGGTAAGTTATCACAACATTATTGACTATATTCCCTGGGCTGGACCCTGTATCCCGTGGCTCATTTATTTTATAGCTGGAAATGTGTACCTCTTATCCCTTTCTCCTTTTTCCCTTACCCCACAACTCCGCCCCTTACTGAAAGAGGTCCCCAGCCAAAGAATGCAGGCGGCCTCAAGAAACTAGAATCAGGAAGCAAGGAGATTCTTGCCTAGAGCTTTCAAAAAGGAAGTCAGTCCTTTTGATTTTGGCCTGGTGAAACCTGTGTGGTGTTGATGATCTATAGAACTGGAACTCCATAAATCTGTACTCTTTTTTTTTAAACTACATGCTTTTTATTAAATTTATTGGGGTGACATTGG
>NW_006339021.1:0-402 GCF_000327345.1 Myotis davidii
TTTTTTTGGTAGAAAATCTAGGAGCACAATATCCAATTTTTATGAAGTGACTCCGTCAATATTGGTTGAATCTGATTTTGTACAACATGACTCTTCTCTACTTACAGCAATAACCAGAACTAATTGGTGGGCATCCGTTGGCAATGAACAAACAGGAATACTTATGGGGTCTCTTAGAAGGGACATAAAGACCTTAGGTCTCACTTTGAACAAGAGGTCAAATTGACACCTCTGTATTTGGGTGAGGTAGAGGTTTACAACAAAAATGACCAATGTTTATTGAGTGCTCACTGTATGCCCCACACATTGTACATTCATTTGCTCTTTTAATCCTCATAATAGTTCCTTAAACTAGGAACCTTTTTTTTCCATTTACAAATGAAGAAACTGAAAATTAGGTTA
>NW_006339022.1:0-403 GCF_000327345.1 Myotis davidii
TCATTTTTGTGGATGGTGTAAGGTAGAGGTCCAATGTCACGCTTTTGCATGTGGGTATTCCATTTTCCTAGTACCATTTGCTAAAAAGACGAATATTTTTCCCATTGAGTTGTCTTAGCACATTTGTTGAAAATAAACTTGCCAGTAGTGTAAGAGGTGAGATCTGGGCCCTTGATTCTATTCCATAGATCTGTATGTCTATCATGATGCCAGTACCTCACCATCTTGATTATAGAAGTTTTGTATTAAGTTTAAAACTGGAAGGCCTGAGTCATTCAACTTTGCTCTTTTTTCCCAAGATTGTTTTTGCCATTCACAGTCCATATCCATTACTGGAAGGTATTGAAGACACATCCTCTGAGTGCAGTTCCAGGCTGTAATGTCTTTTTTCAGTCCTTCCCCA
>NW_006339023.1:0-402 GCF_000327345.1 Myotis davidii
ACATATGTGTAACTCCATCTATTGAAAAAATTCGCATTATTAACCGGTACATCTAGTAATGGAGTCAGTTCTCATAGAGTCCTTTCATATTTTTTTTAATGTGCAAGTTTCTCTTCCCTTTGCATCTTTTCTAGATTTTTATCTTTGATAACACTAAGTTTTCCTCCATCTGGTCAGTTGTATTTCCTATGCTAGGTAGTTCATTCCTGATCTCTTTTATTGATTTCTTCATTTCCAGAATTTCTGTTTGGTTGCTTTATAAAGCTTCAATCTCTGGAACAGTACTCATTTGTTTTCTGAACACTTTAAACTGCCTTTCTGTGTATCTTGTTGAGAGCTTTTAGAACTGCAATCTTGAATTCTCTAGCATTCAACTCACATATTTTCATGTCTTTATGTGGT
>NW_006339024.1:0-403 GCF_000327345.1 Myotis davidii
GAGAACCGCTGTTTTATAACAAGCACGCACTAATTTTGGAACAGGAAAGAAGTCACATCAGGTGGCCATTACACTAAATTCCATTCTGACCACCTGCATTTCAAGTGGGAAAAGCCATAACTGTAAAAGACCGAGCAAAACGAATGAGGAAAGAACAATCAACCAATAGAAAAATGGGCAAACGCTATGAATAGACATTTCTCAGAAGATAAAACATTTATGGTCAATAAATACATGGACATGTTCAATCTCGTTAATCATCAAAAAGTATAAACTGAGGCCACCATGTGATTCCATTTGATATCCGAGTGGTGAAAATGAAGAAATCTGACAATATCAAGTGTTGGCAAGGACGTGGATCAATGCGACTTCATATACAATGTCACCAGAAGTGGACTGCTGG
>NW_006339025.1:0-403 GCF_000327345.1 Myotis davidii
CAAGCTCAGTACACAAAACTCAAGAAGTTTAAATGCTCAAACCTACTGTGAATGCAAATAGTTTTATCTTTCTACAACAATGCAAACTATAGAAACAGGCTTCCCTTCCTCAAGACACCTTATTGGTAATTGAATACTATTCTAATAAATATGTTAACATAACAAGGACTAAATAAAATTTTCTAAAAGTTAGACTGTGCAAAATCTGCACAACTGAGCCTAACTGATATTTTGCTATCATCTATTTATGTTCCTCATAACACTCTCTTCATTTTTGGTTGCTGTGAAATATTTGCTTTTTGAATCATTATTATTTTCCCAATGAAAAAGGTTTATTTATTCATTTGTTAAAAATTGAGGGTAAGTCGATTTTCAAACTTGCATGCAAACTGAATTGAAAAAA
>NW_006339026.1:0-402 GCF_000327345.1 Myotis davidii
AGGGTTTTTCCTTTGTATTACAGACCTTTTTTTGTACTTTCTAACCCTTTAAAACTAATTATATGTATAACCTTGAGAATTCTTTTTTTTTTCTTTTTACAATCTCTGGAAATTTCTTGCCCAAATATCTTTGAATATTGTCTCTAATATTTTTCTCTGATTTTTCCTTCTGGAACTCCTATTAGACATGTGTTTTATGTTGTTCTTTACTTCTTAAGATCTAGCTTCCAGGTCACTAATTCTCTCTTCACACATGTCTAATACTTAACATATATACTGAGTTAATTGTTATTTAAGTATTTTTTCTTGAATTTTAGAGAGAGGGGATCGGAAAGGGAGAGAGAGAGATAGAAACATCCAGGTGAGAGTGAATCATCCATTGGCTGCCTCCTGTACACCCCC
>NW_006339027.1:0-403 GCF_000327345.1 Myotis davidii
AAAAAAAAATCTGTAAAAAAACCAGTGAATACATCAGAATTTCAAAAAGTCTCATTAGTATTGAAAACACTTCAACCCTGTATCACTGGCCCCTCAAACTACATTCCGGGGCCATGACAATTCTTGACATAAAATATGTGTGGCATGAATACAATTTTGGATTACTTCTTTTGTTTCCCAGGCATCTGGTTCTACATCCCTTGCTCACTTATGGAAGCTTTTCAGATATTTTGCATCATGAAGAGCTCTTTGTCATCATTTGCCAGGAATCCTCACATTCACAGACACACAGATAATACAATATTAAATATCAATATAACTATGAGGTTTAGCTCCTGTATATTAAATGTATGGTGCAGCCCTGGCCCGTGTGGCTCAGTTGGTTGGTACATAGTCTCGTACA
>NW_006339028.1:0-403 GCF_000327345.1 Myotis davidii
ACCGATGTCCCACCAACACCGTCAGCTCCACATGCCCAAGACTCGCCATCTTTCCCCAGAACCTGTGCCTCCTGCAATATACTCGACATCAAGGGAATGGCCGCACTGTCCGTGCACTGGCCAGTCCTAGAATCCTGGGTTTCATCCTGATGCTTCCCTCTCTGTCATTTGCCACCTCCAGAGTCTGTGAATCCTTCCCTCCCCTGCAACCCCACGCTGGGCTTCATTTTCCACCTGGGTCACTGGAAAACTCTTAGCAGACCTTGCTGCTGCCACTCCTCCCCACCCCAATTTGTACGCTGCACTACAGCAAAGAGATCCCTCCAAACACATGTCCAACCATCAAGGCCCCTCAGGATCTGGCTCCTGCCAGCTTGTCCAGCCGTATTTTTACCACTCCCCC
>NW_006339029.1:0-403 GCF_000327345.1 Myotis davidii
TTTATTTGACAATCTAAGGGAAAGGAGGTCAGTAGCCCTGACTAAATAGTCAGGCATGTTTTACAAATTCTTGCGGCACCCCAGTAGAAAATTTCTGGTCTAGACTATTTCGATAAACTTCTAACTTGACTTAGTATCACTAATACTTTCCCTCTAGTTCAACGCATCTTCCATGTTGCCAGCACATCTATCTACCTGTAAACTGAATTAAGTGTGCCAGTCCTTTTTTTCTCCTGGCTTTCATTGGCCTCAAGCCCAAAGCTCAATACCCTTTGCCTGCCCTCCAGGCCTTTCCCACGCTGGCTCCATTTCCCCCTCACAGTGACATTTCTTGCCACTTTCCTTTCTGCATCCTATGCCCCAGTTGTTATTATTCTTCAAATAAGCTAGGTCCTTCCTTTTT
>NW_006339030.1:0-403 GCF_000327345.1 Myotis davidii
TACAATAAATCTTTGTTAAATATTGATTATCCACTCTATAAGCCTTGACTTTTCTCACGCTCAATTTCTCAACTTTGGCACTACCAACATTTTGGGATGAGTAACTCTTTGTTTTGAGGGGCTGTTCTATGTACTGTAGGATATTTGGCAACATCCCCAGCCTCTATCCATTAGATGGCATTAGCTTTCCCCAGATGTGAGAATCAAAAGTATCTCCAGACATTGCCAAATGTCCACTGGGAGACAAAATAGGCCTTGCTTCAGACCACTTTACTAAATCAAAATCTTTGCATCTCAAAAAGGATCTAGGGATTATCTAAAGCTGTACAGTAACTTCCAAAGCTGCTGTCCAGGTGTTGTAGAACCTGAACTAAATTAGGAAAAAACTCCTAAAGTCAACATA
>NW_006339031.1:0-403 GCF_000327345.1 Myotis davidii
CCTCAATTTTCAGTCTAACAATTTTAGGAAAAACATAACATCTTTTGCACAGAAAAATACGATATTTCACTTTATCAAAAGACTGAGATAATTTTTCTCTTCACTAAGCAAGAGCATTCAAAATGTGTGACACCAAGGAGATTTTTTTTTAATAGAGTCAGAAAAGTAGAGTCAGAGGTGTCAATATGGGGGAAGAATCATTGACTTCTTAAAGAAAAAGCTGACACTAATGTCTGAAGTCCTTGGGGACATAAAATGATGACGGTATGTGGTTGACACAGACTTTTTACCAACAAAAGTGTGTTATTTGCATAAAGCTTTTGTATGAGTGCAAACTTGTATGTAGGGGGACAGATGGTTGAAAGAGTTATAAAGGTAGGACATGCTTTTATCTTACTCACAT
>NW_006339032.1:0-403 GCF_000327345.1 Myotis davidii
CCACCCCCTCACTCCCCGTTGATAGCTCATTATCAGGGCCATTTTGGTATAGATTAGAATTCTGTTGGCAGATACTTCTAGTTGAGACATTATCCATACACTGCTGTTATATTCACAATTCTCTCTTTGTATTACTGTTTTAAGACATTTGGGGTTTGAGTGTATGCACTTCCCTTGATTAAGAAATCAGATCATCAATTCAAATTTAAAGTCCCATCATCTGTTATGCTTTTCCTTTGTTTTTATAAAGAAACTAGAGGCCCAGTGCACGAAAATTCTCAGCCCAGCCTGCACGCTCTCACAATTTGGGACTCTTTGGATAGAGTCCAGTCCCATTGCAGCATGGCTCCGGTTCCCCGGGCCTGCAGGCCGGGGGGAGGGACCAAGAGGCCAGTCTGATGGC
>NW_006339033.1:0-403 GCF_000327345.1 Myotis davidii
AGGGGAATGTGAATATGAACCCAATGAGATAATATGAAGAACTTTGTTAGTATGATAGTAGCATTATGATTTATAAGAAAACATCCGTGTTTCTAGAATGCACATGAAACATGGAGGCGGGGAGATGACATGACGCCTGACATTTGCTTTAAAATGTTTCAGAGAAGAAAAGAGATGAGGTGAGAGTGGCAAAATCTCACTGACAGTTGGATCTGGGTGATGCCGAGTGGGGGATTCCTTAAGGCCCTCACATGGCTGCCCCTGCCCATGGCGCTGAACAAAACGGCCTTCCCTAAGGCCCCACGCTCAGTCCCTCCCGTGTGCGCGCCCACCATGTGACCCTCTCATGTTCTAACCCAGCGGTTTTCTTTCATATTGATCTCAGAGAGGAAGGGAGAGGGAG
>NW_006339034.1:0-403 GCF_000327345.1 Myotis davidii
AGATAAGACACTCCCTCTGTAAAAAGATCTTAGGATTTTAGTGTTTGGGAGATAATAGTAGACACACATGTAGTACACAAACAACATTACATATTCTAGGAAGTGAAGTAGAATGAAATATAAGTGGAGAAAATGGTTTGTTGCAATTTTAGAATATGGACTCTGGATTTAGCTCCCCTGAAAATCTAATCTCGGTTTCTTTTAATACTGGCTGTATTTAAGGCATCTTGGGCCTTAGACAGCCAGTTAATCTCTATATGCCTCAGTTTCTTCATCTGAAAAATGGTGAGATTAAATCTGCTTCATAAAGTAATCTATACGTTATATGCTTAGAAGAGTGTCTAACACGGATAGAGCTCTATAAACAATAGCTCTTATTGCTGCCAAATGTCAAGAAAAGCGG
>NW_006339035.1:0-403 GCF_000327345.1 Myotis davidii
CCAGGTGGAGGGAACAGCCAGTGCAAAGCCCTGTGGTGGAGCCACCTGGCATTTTCTCAGAACAGCAGAGTGGGCTGGAACCCATTGAACTAGAAGTGGGAAGTGGTGTATGGCATGTGCTCTCTTCCATATTCCCATTGTGCTTCTATGGGTTGCATGAGTATCAAGGCTATTAACACCTACATCCTGTCCCATCACGTTAATTGGGTCGAAAAATTAAGACCTGATACATAACTTTTCTATAAAGTGTAAATATTCTATAATTATGACAGCCAACCAAGTAAAAGCTAGCTTCTGGGAAGCATAATTTATCTATCCAATTACCCATTAGTAAATTTTTAGGTTGTTTTCCACCGTTTGCTGTTATAAATAACTAGAAGCCCGATGCACAAAATTCATGCAA
>NW_006339036.1:0-403 GCF_000327345.1 Myotis davidii
GAGAACAGTTAAGATCACTTGCTCAGTTTCTGCCTTCCCTAAGAAACCAGTCAGCTCCATGACGACTGGGGCATATCTCATGCTCACTACCATTTACTTAATAGCTGCCTGTAATAGGCACTTGGTAAACGTATAGAAAACCCAGACAAAAATGTATAACTAATATAATCTAATATAGACATATTCTTTCACAGAAAGATGAAAATAATCCTAACCATAATGAAATATACATATTTCATTGTATAGACAAAGTAATTTTTAAATACCTGCCCATAGCCCTGGACGATGGGGTTCAGTTGGTTGAGCATCATCCTCTGTGTGTGGAAAGGTTCCGGGTACAATTCTGAGTCAGGGCACATACCTGGGTTGCAGGATCCATCCTCTATCGGGGAATCAATGTTTC
>NW_006339037.1:0-403 GCF_000327345.1 Myotis davidii
TCTACAATGGCCAATTTTAAGCCACCAGTGTGAAGCCACTGAAAGCAAAATTGCTAAGAGGCTGGCAGAATGGGCTCTCCTGAGCGGGCTCCAGCACACTCCTCCCAAAGAAGGCACCTCTTCTGCTTACCAACCTGATCCTTACTCCAGCCTCTTGCTGCCTTCAGAAGGACACTGCTCTTACTGTCCTCCCTATCCCTGCTCTGGACTCTCTGTTCTTTCCCTTCTCTTAACTCTTGTTCTTCACCTAATATATATGGGGGCAGGAGGAAATAATGAGCAACCTTCCTCTAAATTCTTAGAGTGGCCTACAAAATCCCTCCATCCCTCATTGCCTCTCTGACCTTATTTCATAGGACTTGCCCCTTTGCCTCCTTGTTCTGCCACACCCACCTCCTCACTG
>NW_006339038.1:0-403 GCF_000327345.1 Myotis davidii
TTTTTTGTTATTTCTATTGTTAATTTATGACAAAAGTTAACTGGATAGAACAGAAAAATTGACTTACCTTAATAGCACAATTACTAAAAAGCCAAAATTATAGGGCCCCTGGGATTACAAATATGGACTGAATGAAACAACTCAAGTGTTTTCATGATTCTTGGAGGGAGTGGAGATGAAAATTGGTCAGTCTGATGCTGTCATCTGATCACCATAAAGGTTCAAATGCTCTTAGAAGCTGGAATACTGGACTCTAGACCTCATCTTATACCACTTCCCATTTGAAATAGTAGGAGCATTGGGGACTGAATGGCTGCATCTGTCATGATTCTCTGAACTTTGTAAACACCAGGCATAATAACTCTGATTTCCTCTTTCCTAAGACTGCCTTGCACCATAAGAG
>NW_006339039.1:0-403 GCF_000327345.1 Myotis davidii
GCCCAGAGGAAGAGATCTGGGAACAGGGGGGTTGGTTTTTACCCCTTCAAGGGGTCACTGGGCACCTGAACCTCATGGTTTAGCAGCGCCCATTTCCACAGGCTCCTAGGAGAGTGAAGGTACAGTGGCTAGAGGCTGCGGGGTATCCGGCCTGTCTCATGAGCCCAGAATGGGTTAAAAGCATGGGTTTTAGAGTCTGTGTTTCCTCAGGTTTGAATCTCAGCTCTGCCACCTGCTACTGTGCAACTGTGGGAAAGCCAAAGCCTTGAGCCTCAGTTTTCTCATCTGTCTAATGGGGAGATGGTGGCACCACATGGAAGGTGGTGGGGCCTGACATTGAGACCGTGTCCCCACAGGGGGGCACTGTTATCTGCCTTTGCAATGGGGTTCACTTAAAAGGAGT
>NW_006339040.1:0-403 GCF_000327345.1 Myotis davidii
CTCTCTCTCTCTCTCTCTCTCTCTGCCCCTCTTCTCTCTCCTGTGTCTGCCGTAATAAACTATGGCTGTACTTCTTCCTACAGATGTTTCTGGAACCCCGAGATCAGTCCCTGGCAGGAAAAAGCAGCTGACCTCTCCCCTTACTGCATGAAAATGAAGTTTCCAGTTCAGCATTGGGGGAGACGGTAATTAATCGAATTAACATTTGCTCCGTGGCCATGGAGTTAAGAATGTCACACCTCGCGGCATACTTTTAATTTCAGAAGGAGATTTCCCTTGACATTTAACTGCCTGGCCGTGTGTCTTCTCTCTCGCAGGGAAATACAATTTCCGCATCGAGGATGCAATCTTGCTTTCCTGGGATGCTGGGGGTAGGACCCAATGCCCGTTACCTTAACATGAA
>NW_006339041.1:0-403 GCF_000327345.1 Myotis davidii
TCGGGAAGTGTTTTCATTTTCTGTATCTTGCTTGAGCATTATAATAATAACTTAAGGTAGGTCAGAAAGACTGATTTCTATTCTAATTGATGAAAAAACAGAATCTTAGAGATGTTATGTACTTGATTCAATCAAACAACTACAGGGCTTTGGGATCTGGAACCCAGGCCTCAGAGCGTCTAGCACAGGGTTGTTCCAAGGAGAGCTTTGCCTCTAATATCTTGATAGGGTGGAAAAGAATCTAGAAGCGACAGAAGAAGGCTCACAAGAGCCTATTTTAGGGCTGCTAGGTAAAATACAGGTCACCCAGTTAAATCTGAGTTTTATATAAAAAAACCCAATATTTTTAAAATTTTTATTTAACATTTTATTTTTCAATTACAGTTTACATTAATATTATTTT
>NW_006339042.1:0-403 GCF_000327345.1 Myotis davidii
ATATATACACACACACACACACACATATATATTAAAAACCGCTTACTTTTTAAGAACTTTGCTGGGCCATGAAGAGTTGAAGTCCAAAAAAAGGGACTATCCAGTTAGATGGACCAGCTTCTTTTCTTTTCTTTCTTTTTCTAAAGCGAACACATGTGACGTTTGTTGACTAAAGTGTAGGTGCCTGAGGTCAGGGACCGTTTCCCGTCTGTTTGCTGCGAGCCTTCACCTGCTGTTTGAGGAAGGGCGTGTTGCACAAAGCCGCCGGTGGGCAGGGAGGCCCAGCCATGCTCAGAGCGAGCCCGGAGGTGCTTTGGTTCACTGCCCCGAGGAGTGAATGCCCAGCATCCACCTGTCCTTCCGACAAAACCAGTCCAAATGCCCACTGGGAACTTCCTCCTTC
>NW_006339043.1:0-403 GCF_000327345.1 Myotis davidii
TTTCTAGCTTCTTTGTTTGGATTCAGAACTTGGACTTGGGGATATTTTCAGAATCCAATGGAAGAGACCATTAAACTGAGTGCCTGTAAAATCAGAGGTTAGGGGTGAGGACAGAGTAAAGAACCCATGTTCCAACATCCACATGAAATTTACAGACCTCACTGGAAATTAATTGACATTTGGCCCATTGGCCCACCACCTTTCCTTTTAAAGGTTTCTCATGGAAATTGAGTTTTTATTTACTTGTTGCTCATTGAGGAGAACCATCATCGAAACCCCCAAATTCACATTTTTTTCTAGGCCTCAGAGTGAATAATATGACCAGTAAGTGCCCCGTTGGTCCGGACGTCTGAATATGCACATCCCTTGAATCCAGGAAGAGGATCAGGCCTTCCTTCCTTCC
>NW_006339044.1:0-403 GCF_000327345.1 Myotis davidii
ATGGGACCTGCTTTCTATTGAAAACGCCTTCCAGTGTATGTATCTTCAGTGGCTTTAGCATCCCTCTTTTTCCCCCAGAACCCTGTGCCTTGATTAACGTTGAAACCCTAGCAATGACTTTGAAACCCTATTTTGGCTAATACTGACAACCCCTACATAAATGTCCTCCTAGTCTCCCCAGATCCCAAAGAAAATCAGCCTTGGCTGATCCGTCAAGATTATTTGCTTAGATGCCCTGGAGTTTGAGTGATCAGTAAGATAGTCTTGTTTACCTCAATTAAAAGTTTGGAGTAATAGGCTAGACTGGTTCAGGTACTACAGGCATACCTTGCATACCACTGTAACAAAGCAAATGTTGCAGTAACAAGCAAGTCGTAATCTTTTTGCTGGTGGAGAGTCTTGC
>NW_006339045.1:0-403 GCF_000327345.1 Myotis davidii
CCACTTATTTATGCATTCACTGGTTGCTTCTTGGATATGCCCTGACTGGTGATTGAGCCCACAACCTTGGTGTATTGGGTCTATGCTCCAACTAACTGAGCTATCGGCCAGAACTAGTTTTTCTTCGTGGAGTTCTTGGGTAGGGTTTCATAGAGCAAGTAAGATCTGAACCGAGTCTTGAAGGATTGTCGGGAAATCATTGGTAGAGAAGCAAGAGAAAGGCGGGATTCACTCCCTTTCAGAAACCTATGCTCTATAACAGAACCTCCTGGAGGCTGAGGACTGGTTTTACTCGATTGTTTATTTCCAGTTCTTAGCATGTGTGACACCAGTAGGTCTCACTAAGTGCTTGGTCTGGGTTCCCACAGTAATTACCCCAGGACTTATTTGGGCCCAACCCTAT
>NW_006339046.1:0-403 GCF_000327345.1 Myotis davidii
TGCGTTTCAGAGAAGGTCCCATTTATCAAGCATAAAAGCGTCTAAAAAATTCAAGACGGGAAACGGACGCGCAGAACCCCAAGGGAAATACACAGCCTGAGGGCCGAGATTACATCCTGCAAGAACACAAGAATAACAGAGCGCACGCTGGCATTGCTGATGCGGGCCCGGCAATGTTAGTATTCCAGGGGCAGAGACCAGGAGGTTAAGCTGTAAACCCTTGTCCTGCTGCAAAGGAAGATAAATGTTGTCTTGACCGCTTTCAACATCCTTACAAAGCAACCTGACCCAACCCCACGGCTGGGCCTTTATCCACAAAGTCAGAGGCGGCCATGCTGGCTTAGAAATTCCAGGGAAATCTTGGGTCGGGCCTTGCCAACACCAGGAGCCTGCTCTCTAAACG
>NW_006339047.1:0-403 GCF_000327345.1 Myotis davidii
TAAAGCTGTTTAATTGAGGAAAAGCGAGTTCACTTGACCTCATCTCGTTTCTACGTTTCTGTTCCTCACGCTTCATACATAACAACAATTTGGCTCAGAGACTTGGCTCCTGAGACTGTGGGGAGCCTGTGCTACAGGGACCTCGGCCCACCCTGATCGGGGGCTGCTTTTGTCTGAGGACTCTCTTGGTGGGGAAAAGAATCGGTGTCCTCGCTGCTCTCCAAGGCTGCCTCCCCCGGTGTCTGGGTAGCCTTGTCCCTCTCCTGCGGAGCCCAAGGCCTTTATCGCCAGCCCTTATTAGAGATGACCTCACACTGCGCTCCAGGGCTGATGCCAGAACCCTTTTCCTTCAGTCCCTGGCCAGGCTGCGGCCGCTTCCTCTCTCTCTCTCTCTCTCTCTCTC
>NW_006339048.1:0-403 GCF_000327345.1 Myotis davidii
CATGACATCAGCTAAAAGGAAACAAAGGAGGCTAAATGTAAAGAGGACAAAGTCAGATTTCCTGGATTTGCTGAAACTGACATCTTGTCAGGTCTATGTCTAGTTTATCTTCCATTCATTTGGAAAATATTTGGTGGTAGAATCTAAGCATGATGCTTAGACCAGCGTCTAGGAGAATGACTTTGTAAGTAACCTCAATATGGGGCAATGGATGTGGTAAGATGGTAAGTGCAGCTTCCAGCTGTTGTTCAAGTGGAGGCCACATCTTCAACAGCCCGGGACCCCCACGTGCCCACCACTGGTCAGCACATAGTAGATGCTCAATAAATATTCATGGTATTAGGGATACAGCACTTAATGTGCTGTGTTAGATGCTTCATGTTGTTCTTCATCCCATACCCTT
>NW_006339049.1:0-403 GCF_000327345.1 Myotis davidii
AAAAAAAAATTTAAAAGCATCAGTGAAATGACATATAAAAGGCTGCAGCCACTTTGGAAGATACTTCCAGTTCCTCAAAAGTTTAAACATAGATTATGACCCTGCAATTCCACTTCTAATATATAGTCGAGAAATTAAAACATATCCACATAGAAATGTGTGCACAGTAATTCATAGTAGCATTAGTCATAATAGCCTCAAAGTGGAAACAACCAGAACATCCTTCAAAGAGTTATTATAGTTCCAGCTGCTTTTTTTAAAAAACATGAATTGACAAACTTGTCCTAAAATTTATATGAAAATGCAGAGAACCCTGATTTATAGTATTTGATTTTCAACAAGCATGCCATGTCAGCTGAGTGGGGAGGTAATAGTCTTTCCAACAAATGGTGCTGGGACAACT
>NW_006339050.1:0-403 GCF_000327345.1 Myotis davidii
CACAGCTCCTGAGGCAGTGTCCCTTGAGAGAAAGCAAAAACATTTCAAATAACATAAGAAACAGAAAGACTGCGCCTTATTTTATTTAGGGGACAAACTCTTGGCAATTTCCATACCTTATTTATATAGTCAATAATTAGAGTTCAGAAATGAGATTACTATATGGGGTTACATTTTAGCATGTGCTTGAATTAAAAAGTAGTCCGCCTTTCCTGACACAAAGTCAACTCAACTTACTGAATCAATTTGACGAAGACTACTGACATTGCCACGAGGATACGCCACATCAGAAGAGTTAAATCTGTATTTCTCCGATTTTGACCGTATATATTTAAGTCTATGCAGAGTATAGAATGCCCTGAACATACATTCTTGCCAGCTATTTAACTTTGTAGCCAAAAAA
>NW_006339051.1:0-403 GCF_000327345.1 Myotis davidii
AGATCAAGCCCACAACCCAAGCATATGCCCTGATTGGAATTGAACTGTAACTTCCTGGTTCATAGTTTGACCCTCAACAACTGAGCACACCAGCTGGGTATAGGCTAATTCTTTATTCCATTCACCTAGTTGAGATACCTACATTGTCTCATTCACTTTGTGTCAAAATTTAGATCATAGGCATTATTATTTCCATTTTACATATAAAAGAAAGTGAGGTTAAGTTGGCATTCTCTAAAGCCATTCCACCAGCAAGTGATGCCTACGACTTCGTTTTTAATAGCCAGTGGTGTTTAAAACTGACATTAAAAAAGAGTCAAGTACAAAATATTAACCAATGTCATTCCAAAACATTCAATTAAAAAACCCACAAAGGTGTGTTAACCTAGATGCATAAGAACAA
>NW_006339052.1:0-403 GCF_000327345.1 Myotis davidii
ATTTATATTTATATTTATATTTTTAAGAGCGAGTTAGAAAGACTTAAGCCTGTGACCCTGAATATGTCCCTTTGCTACTCTGGACTCAAATGCCCTACTTTACAAATGAGTGAGCCGGACTGGAAGCCTTTATGACCACTTCTAGCTCTGACATTCCATAATACATGTTATTTACTATAGCATGGAATTCAGTGACTGCCAACTGTAGTGCCCTTAATTTTCTCTTCAGGGTCATGTAGAAGACACTGCTAACCACTTTCAAATATCTTTATCCCCTTTTTCATGAGTAAAAGAACTTCAATTTTTAGCCAAGCAATACCATTCAGCTAAAAGACTTAATTTCTTGGCTTCCCAGAAATGTAAATATGTTCTATCCACTAAGATGTAAGTGGAAGCACCATGG
>NW_006339053.1:0-403 GCF_000327345.1 Myotis davidii
TGATAGTCTAAGTAGGGTATCTTACCTAAGAAAGGCAATTAAAACATGTCTTTTCAGCTGTATCAGGCCTAGCTGTGAGCACAATTAAATATCATTTTCAAAATACAATATTCATTTACAGAATTACACAAACATAGTACAATTAATTCTACTCTGCAATGTGTATTTGCTTTCAGTTCGTCTTATAAAAAATATATGACTTAAAATTAAGACAATTAGTGATTCCTACTTTCCAAATAGAAAAACAAATAAAACTTCAAATAATTATTTGATCTGCTTGCCTTGTATTTTTGAGATACAATTTACATAACATAATTCACCATTTTAAAATATAAAATTCAGCCATATTTTAATATGCCCAGCCAGTATGTGCAACCATCACCACTATCTAATTCCAGAACTT
>NW_006339054.1:0-403 GCF_000327345.1 Myotis davidii
TTCCTCCATATTTTCTAAAAGTGCTTTTGTTTAAAGATTGGTATTATTCATTTCTTAGATGTTTCATCAAATTTAGCATTAAAGCCAGCTAAACCTGTAAGTTTTGTAGTGACAACATTTTGATTATAAATTCAGTTTCTTTCATAGAGTTAGGACTATTTCAATTATATATTTCTTCTACAATTTTCTTACCCTGTATTCTTAAGGAAATCATTAATTTCATTTAAGGTATCAAATTTATTAGCACAGTGTTGTTCATGATACTTTTTAACCTAATATGTGAAAGATTTTAATAACTTTTCTTCTCTAATTCCTGATGTTGGTAATTTTTGTGTTTTCTTTCTTAAATCTAACTTGAGGTTTGTCAATTTTATTAGTATTTTCAAAGAACCACCTTTTTCTC
>NW_006339055.1:0-403 GCF_000327345.1 Myotis davidii
TTTTTTTTTTCTTTAGCAGCTCCATGAGTAAAATATAATCAGTCCATATGGAAAGACTCTCATTCCACCTACTGCACCAGACCTCTAAGAAAGTACCCTGCTCTCTCAGCTAGGAGTGCTTACAGAGAATGGACACTGCTAAGACACAGGAAAAAGTCCTGTCTACTGGTTCTACATGCATGTGTTATTCTAAAAAACACTATTTCCATAACTTACTAGAGTGTCATGTAATTATAATTTTAGGTATAGTTCCTTTGTGATGCCTTTGGAGATTACGTCAAAATACCTTCATTCTTCTCTTCTTTGTTTCTATAATAGAGTAGCATACAGTGTAGCATTTCAAACGTCTTTGTATTTCATATATATTGATTTACACTTTATAAAAATTATATGGACACAGACA
>NW_006339056.1:0-403 GCF_000327345.1 Myotis davidii
CACATGCCCAGGTTTCGGGCTTGATCCCCCATGCAGGAGGCAGCTGACTAATGTTTCGCTCTCACTCTCTTATGCTCCCTTCTTCCCTCTCTTAAATCATTTTTAAGTAGTTAGGAAAGCATTCTGAATGCAGGGACTTCTAAATTAAGCCTCAGTTTAATGAAGAATTGCTAGGAGCTTTCTGCTTGGTAAGAAGGAAATTTAAAACCACATGCCTGCAAGTCTATGTATTCATATTAGGGTTTAATCTCTGAGACAATGCTATATCTCTCATTTCCAGATGCTCTGGGGTTCCTCATTGCATCTACCGAATACTAACAATCATCACAAAAGTTGATGTAGGGCGTTTCAAGACAAAACTATTGTTATGACCTCAAGTCCTACATTTTTCATTGTATCTTAC
>NW_006339057.1:0-403 GCF_000327345.1 Myotis davidii
AATTTGGTCAAATGCTTTTTCTGCATCAATTGACATGAGCAGGTGTTTTTTCTAATTTAATCTATTAAGGTGGTTGATTGCATTAACTAATTTCCAAATATTGAACCAGTGTGCATCTCTGTAATAAACCCCATTTGTCATATTGTATACTTCTTTTTTACGTATTTCTAAATTCTATTTACTAATTTTATGTTAAGATTTTCCCATCTATATTCATGAAAGATAATTGTGTTTTTGTTTAGGTTTGGTACAAGGGTAATACTAGCTTTATAAAATAATTGGGACATGTTCTTTCCCTTTTAATTTCTGGAAGAGATTGAGTAGAATTAGTATTAATTCTTCTTTAACCATTTGGTAGAATTCTCCTGTGAACTCAGTTGGGTCTGGAAATTTGTTTCTTTGG
>NW_006339058.1:0-403 GCF_000327345.1 Myotis davidii
TGGGGTGTCACACTCTGACCCCGAGAAGCTGGAGAGGAGCAGGTCCTTACTTACAAACCTTTTTTTTAACGTTCAGTTCTCATCACCTGGTTGCAGGCTGTCTTCACATACAAATGAAGGTGATGCGGTCCCCGCCTCTAGGAAGTTCATTCCCATGAGAGCCGCTAACCCTTATGTCCAGCCAGCTCTGCACTATAATGGATGTGCTTAGTTTCTAAGTCCTAGATTCCATTTATATATACAGGAATGCAAATACACTTGAAAAAAAAGTATTCCACTTAGACCAAATTAGGTTGTGCTTTTCAAAACTCCCCATTTTTTTCACTAAGAGTTGTAAAAGCTTCACAAACTTTTAATTGACAGAAAGCCATTTTTTCTCTAAGCATTTAAATATATTTTATTG
>NW_006339059.1:0-403 GCF_000327345.1 Myotis davidii
TTGTTGGATCTATGTTTTTCAATATCTGCCATTTTCTTCTCTAATTTGTTCTCTTTGATTTTCATCTTGTATTTGTTTTTCTCATTTGTATATTTCACGTTCCCCACTATGCCTATTCTCACTTATGCCATTTTTTCCCTATATTTTCTTGAGTCCTGACAGCTCACATCTCACCACTTCCTGTTGAATCTTTGTTTCTTTCATTTCTGCTCCGTGACCTTCCTTTATAGAAGCAAGTGCTTTTTCAAGTTTTAAAATTTAACTTGTGACATCTGCTCAGTAACAATATTTATCTATCCAGTGTATCAGTCCATGTATTTGATGAGCTTTGCTGCTCTTTTCAAAATGTTTGGTTTTTGATTTTGCTTATAATACCTTTGTGTCCATGGTATGCTGATTATTT
>NW_006339060.1:0-403 GCF_000327345.1 Myotis davidii
TAGGGCTCAATTCAATTTTGATACTTATTATCCTGAGCTAGCACCATATCCTGCAAGTTCAAGGTCAGTGTTTCCAATAAGATTACCCTTACTTTATATTATTTTTTTGAATCCTCACTCAAGGAATTTTTTCCATTGGTTTTTTATTTTTTATTTTTTTAGAGACAGTGGAAGGGCGGAAGGGGAGGGAGAGGGGGAGTGGGAGAAACATAGAAATGAGAGAGACACGTTGATTGGCTGCCTCCCGTTCATGCCCTTACCAGGGTGGGGATCAAACCTGCAATAAGGTGTGCGCCCTTGGTGGGGAATCAAACCTGTGATCCTTGGGTCTGAGGGCCATTGCTCTAACCACTGAGCAACCAGCCAGGGCAAGATTACCCTTACTTTAGACACCCAGCTGCAA
>NW_006339061.1:0-403 GCF_000327345.1 Myotis davidii
AAGTTGAAAAAACAACAACAACAACAACAAAAACCCCACAGCAGCATGCTTTATGAGAAGCAGGAAAATAGAGCATTTTCTAGGAGAAAGCATCAACCACTGATGAGAAAACAAGTAGGCAATAAATCACCTATTGCACTGGACATGTTTACTTAGAACAAGTCATTTATTGGAACCATTAAAGCTACTCTGTGTCTTTGGAGAAATTTTGATGCTGCACAACAATTTAAATATAAGTATAGCAAATAATCATTTTATGATGTAAAACTGTGAGATAAAAATTAGGATAATGAAGTGAGCTTAATATTTAGCTCTGAAATAGGCCTATGTTTAATTTCTTTGTACGCTATTAGTTTAAGTATATTTTGGGAATCCATTCAAACCCTCAAACTTCAGTTTGTTG
>NW_006339062.1:0-403 GCF_000327345.1 Myotis davidii
GAATTGGGAGACTTTCACTGGGCATTTGTTACCAGTCTTAGCATAAAGGTTCCATTTAGGAACAGACAGGTAAACTCAAAACAGATACATTAGAAAAGAGTTCTTTACCCCATTTAGAATAGTTAAAAGTGAGGTACTAAAAGTAAATGCTCTTTCTGTGACTACGCATCAAGACAGGTAATAAGTTAGTAACTGAATTCTCTTTTTGTAAGATGAAAGGTGTCTAAGGAGTTTCCTCTTTCACTAGAGACCCGCCAACACGGGCCGCATTCGCACCAAGACCATGAAGAAGGCTGCCCGGGTCATAGTGGAGGAGTGCTACACGTGCCTGGGCAAGGACTCATCCCCAGCAAGAAGCTCTGAACCAAATAGTGGCCCATAATAGGAGTAAACATTGGCCTGA
>NW_006339063.1:0-403 GCF_000327345.1 Myotis davidii
CGACGACAAACCCAGGCTGTGATACAAATTGTACAGTCTCTGAGCAAGGCCGGCGGCTTCCATTTGGAAAGCTTACTTCTCCCGCTGAGTTAGAACAAAACATCCCCCAGAACGAGTTTGTAGGTGACTGCAATGAATACAACAGTCACCGTTCTACCAGCCAAGTAGTTTTTAAAGTCACACAATTAAAAACATGCTTGAGAATTCCAGATAATGTAGATACTCTGCCCTCGGTGGGAAAAGGGTTATAATTCTTACTCTTTCAGTGTGGGCTGTGCATAGCCACTGCCTCCCAAAGCCCCACGGTACCTTCTCCTCTAATGTCATCAGTAGGTTCTTGGAAGCTGGGACTTTAAGAGAAATGACACTATTAGATCTGACCGGCATCTCCTTACTCCCTGTA
>NW_006339064.1:0-403 GCF_000327345.1 Myotis davidii
TTTATGAGCTTTGACTCTTGGATTTAAATATGTGACTCTAGTATTAAATATGTAATATTTATTTATTTCAGAGAAATTACTACATTGCTTTTCCCAACATATGGCCTAGTTGCTAAAAAATTAAAAAAATAATGGTGAATCAACACCAAAAACATAATCTATTAATATAATAAGTAAACTTGTTATTAAAACATTTTAAAATAAGCAAGATGTTAATTTCACATATGATATACAAACCTAAAATTTTTTCCATTAAATCAAGTGTTTACCATCAACTAAATGTTTCTGTTGAAAAATTTTAAAAGTGCTCAAATTTAGATATGTAAATATTACTATAAAGAGTTTATTCATTAAAATATGAAGTTATATATGATCAGATTAATGATATATTATTTCTGTATTT
>NW_006339065.1:0-403 GCF_000327345.1 Myotis davidii
TGAATGAATGAATGAATGCACATGCAATGCTTTCTGTTGAGTATTTTCCTGCTTTGACGCTGGATATAAACTGAGCTACCGAGGTGTAGATAGCAGCCAGGCCTACTGGCTTCCCACCTGAATCTCAGTAGCTGGAGCCTCGCCAAGTTCAGCTAACCCTTCGCCACCTGCGAAGAGCCAGTGGGCTGCCCTTTGGAGGAGGAAAGTGGCAGGCTAAAAAATCAGTATGAGCTCTTTCTCTTGAGCCACAGGGTAGAAAGAGGTCAAATTGTGGTTATCAATGAGAAGTGGGATTTTAGACACTTGTTACTTTTATATGATGCTTCTCTGTGTTTTTATAACTCTGTACACCAAAATCATATTTTTATGAGAAAAATAAATAATAAAATAATTTTCATTCCAG
>NW_006339066.1:0-403 GCF_000327345.1 Myotis davidii
ATGTTTGTATCCTCCCAAAATTCATATGTTGAAGCCTAATTCCCAATGTGATGATATTTGGAGATAGGGCCTTTGGGAGGTAATAAGCTTTGGATGAGGTTTGGGGAGTAGATGGAATAGGTGCCCTTACAAAAAGATAGAGCCAATCTCTCCAACACATGCAGACATGGCAAGAAAATGGATTTCTGTGAACCAGTGTGGAAGCATTTCACATTACCCTCACCAGACACCAAAGCCGTTGCACATTTATTTTGTACTTTTTAGCTGCCAGAGATGTGAGAAAGGAAGTTTATTGTTTTCATCCAGTCTATGGTATTTTTGTTACAGCAGCCTTCACTGACTAAGATAGCATCCACCTCTATTATAATAGTACTAGTAGCCCAGTGCACAAAATTCGTGCACA
>NW_006339067.1:0-403 GCF_000327345.1 Myotis davidii
AAAGGCTGAGTAGTATTCCATTGTATTTATATATATCACATTTTCTTTAACTGTTTATGGACATTTAGGTTGTCCCACATCTTGGTTATTATGAATAATGCTGCAATTACCATGGGGAATAATAATATCTCTTTGAGATCTTGATTTCAATTCTTTTGGATAGGTACTCAGAAGCAAGATTGCTGAATTGTATTTTTAATTTTTTAAAGAACTTCCATACTGTTTTCCATGGCAGGGGCACCATTTTGCATTCTTACCAATGATGCGCAAGGGTTCAATTTCTCTACATTTTTGCTAACAGTTGTCTTTTTTTATATATAATTGCCATCCTGGCAGGTGAAAGATGATATCTCACTGTGATTTTGATTTTAATTTCCATGATGATTAGTGATGTTGAGCATCT
>NW_006339068.1:0-403 GCF_000327345.1 Myotis davidii
TCTCTGACTTATTTCACTTAGCATAATACCCTTGGGGAGGAGGGACAAACTTTTCTCTACCCTCAAAGTTCTTCTGGCTGGTCTAGTAAATCAAATAGACATGAGAGAGATTAGCAATAGAAAATAAACAAATTTAACACATACGTATGCATGGGAACACCGTATATATAAGAGAATCAGAGACTCACATGCAGGAGAGGTTCAGAGACAGAAAGGGGATCAAGATACTGGTATGTAGAAGCATTCTGAGCTGGGGGTGAGATAACACATCTTGGGGGCTTCAAAGGGTCATTGTTGATACGAAAAGCAGACCTTTAGTAAATAGGAGTTTGTCCTGCCCTATAGATAGGCCAAAAGAGGTTATCTCTGATACTTTCTTATTATGGACAAGGCCTCTGATTCA
>NW_006339069.1:0-403 GCF_000327345.1 Myotis davidii
ATTTTGTATTGCTGACCTAGGCCTTATAAGTAAGTGTAGTTGACTTTGTGCTTTTAATTTAAAGTTTGGTGCCTCTACTATTGGTGAGATCAATGCTCACCACAAAGAGGAGGCCTTTGTTGTGCTTGTACAAAAAAATACATTATCTCTGTTCACAGTATGTATTATTTAAGTTTCAGTAATGTTTAGAGAACTACTCTGTACGAGCTCCAAAGAGGCCATGTGCCATGATATATGAAATTTCGTAGGTTTTTGTCATTTGTTGTGAAACTCTGAGGTGGAATTAGTATTGGGACAGAAATACCGCTTTCATAGTCATGGGAGAGAGTGCAGTTAACTAAGATGAAAAGTGTCTCTTCTGGCCGTAAATCCAGAATTATTCTGGAGCCTGAGCTTGTATGAT
>NW_006339070.1:0-403 GCF_000327345.1 Myotis davidii
ATTTCGTGCATCGGGCCTCTAGTTTTTAATAAACAAATGTTTGGAGGAAACTCTAGAGACCATGGAACATAGGGAGGACTTTGATCAAAGGACCTTTGTTTGCTTCCTTCCTGACTTCCGTTAAACTCTAGGTATCTATGGTAATAGATATGGCTCCTCCCAGAACAGGGCTTCTATATTAAATTGTTTTAAGTAACCAAAGGGAAAGTAAAAGATTATTCTTGGGCCTCCTGGTCCTTAAAATAACCAAGTTAAAATAATCAATATTCCAAACAGGCATATTTTGGGGTGGCATCTCTACTTCCTTTTAACAGTTAATAATGCTAGTTATGCATTTTAAGTCTTTACCTCTCCATTGAGGACAGTTTCTAGAGATTTAGAGCCCTCTTCCTCTTCCTGGTAC
>NW_006339071.1:0-403 GCF_000327345.1 Myotis davidii
CTGGGTGAACCATTTTTGAAGGAGATGGTGGAGGAGACTTTGTTTCCATCCCCCTGGGGGGAAGTGACAAACAGGAAGGGAATACAGCACAGACCAAAGGCGCTGCAGTGTGTTTGTGTACTTTCAACTCAGATAAAATCACGAGTGCCATGTTTTCCAGCTTTACTGTGTACTATTTGCAAAACTTGAAATTGTTATTTTCCAGATTCATGTGTGCTCTATTATGCAATTAGCCAACATGGGTTGATTTTCATAGCATGCTTTATAACTTACTTTATTACTTTATTTCTTATTAAAGTTTCAGTGAAATTGCTCATCACAGTTTTGAGTATCCACATCGAAACTACAGAGACTCTAGGGTTGAGGAGCTAGAGTCAGATGGTTTCAGCTTTAAACCTCTCTA
>NW_006339072.1:0-403 GCF_000327345.1 Myotis davidii
ATAGTTTTCCTTGAAAAGTCACCTTGGATCTGTATTTTACCTACCCCTTTATTCAGCTGGTATATGCCGAGTTCCTGTTTTGTGCCATGGTTCTAGGCCACATTCTGGGATTAGCACAGGGTACTTACCTCATGAAATTTTACAATTCAGTGGAAGCACTCGCTACCAGGATATAAGACACTGGTTCTAACCATAGTGTATGTTCAGGAGCAGTAGGGGAAGACTACTTAAAAAGAGAAGACTTCTGGCACTGTTTATTTTAATTTGATGTCCATTTAAAATCTGTCCTCAAAAAGCATAGTTTGGTGAGGTTACTGCAGAGTAAATGTCACTGTGCTGAAACTAGGCAGCTGATTCCAGACTCAGAACTGCTTGAAATTACTCTGACTTACAAAATCATCAG
>NW_006339073.1:0-403 GCF_000327345.1 Myotis davidii
AAGAGTGGAAAGGTGGGATGGGTGAGTTTATTGTTGAGCAGGTCTTTCCCCCCCTTGTTAGTCAGGTACCTTCTGGACATTCGTAGCTAATATATCATTTTCCAGGAATGTTTCATATTGTACTCATGAATAACATGAAATTGTTTTCATTAAGAAGAGAATTCTTTGCGTGAACCAATGGTTCTGTTCACTGAAGAGAAGCACTTCAATTTTGTTTTCTGACTACAGCATTATTATTACAATGTGTCAGTTAATTTGACTGTAAACATGCTACCCTCCTACATAGATTTAGCATTATCCTACATATTTAGGGGATAAAATATCTTGTGATGTGCCAGCTGCCAATAACCTGTTTTCCATGCCTTTCCCAACTTATCTTTTATGCTGCTCAGGTCAACATGGC
>NW_006339074.1:0-396 GCF_000327345.1 Myotis davidii
CCAGAGGGGGAAGGAAGTAGGGAATAGGCATCAAAACCATGAAGGCCAAAGGAAAGAGAAGAGAGGAACTTTAGAAACATCACAATGGAGCCTGTGACTAACTACCTAATAAAATCAATTGTGGTAAGACAGATGTAACTTGAGAAACAGGGGACACCAAATTCTTGCATTTGGCCTGATGGACACAAACACATTAATTCAGATTCTACTTCCATCATTCAGGGGATTGACAAAACTGTTAAACCTGGTCCTCACACCTTAAATGTAATTTTACCCAACTGAAACACAAGTGAGCCACAGTCAATACAGGTAAGTCATAGTTACAGTGTGTCCTATGGAATCTACTGATAAAAAAATACATGAACTTTGTATATGTTTAACTTTTATACCGAAATA
>NW_006339075.1:0-403 GCF_000327345.1 Myotis davidii
CTAAATGATTTGTCTCTCCTGCTAGACTAGTGAGTTCCGGGAGGGCAGGAACTGGGCTGACTCTCTCACAGCGTGAGGCAGGGTTCTAGAGAGGTAGACTCACCTCACCACACATTGTCTGAATGGCTGCTTCCTGCACTGATGGAGCTGAAGCACTTCTCTGGTGTCCACAGCTGTGCATGGCATACAACGGCCACATGAATAAGACCCTGAAGGTGACCGTGTCTTTCACAATCGATCTTCAAAACATCATTAAGAACATCACCTGTGACTGGAGTCTCATCGGAACCAGTCCCGAAAGGTAGATAACCTGAAGGGAGTTGTGGGAATTCTGCCAACTGGGATGATTAACTCTCTCGGGGACAGTGCCTCAGATACGAGCTAACTTGGGGCTCTGAACACA
>NW_006339076.1:0-403 GCF_000327345.1 Myotis davidii
ATTCTGTGAAAATATATCAGATCACAACTCTCCAATGACCCAAGATTCAGAGTCAAGGTCAAAGCATGCAGAATGGTGTACAAGGATCCAGACATTGTTACATCTCTGACCTGATGCCTGCTGCTTTCTCTCTGGCTCCCTCTCCTCCAGGTACCCTGACCTCTCCTAGTAAGGGTATAATGTACTTTTACAGTTGGCACTTGTTCTTCTACTGTTAGCTACAGAGCTTCCTCCCTCGGCCCCTCAGTTTCATCCTGCCACTTGCTCAATGAGGTTCCCTCTCACCTCTAATGCACCTTTCACCGCTCCTTCCACTCCAGCACTCTTGATATATTTTTCCTGTTTTATTTTTCTTCATATCACTTGGCTTCTAACAGACATTTTAAATGTTCGTTTTTTTTTT
>NW_006339077.1:0-403 GCF_000327345.1 Myotis davidii
ATCTAAACCTAATTACCTCCCAAAGGCCCCACCCAAACACCGTCACCATTGGTGGGTTAGGGCTTGAACGTATGAATGTGGGGGGAAGACAGTTCAGTCCGCAGCACTAGAACAAGGCTATTCTCCTACATAGCACTTTATTATTATTACCATATTTCCCTAATATCACCTGATGCCCAGTCCATATGTAAATGTCTGCACTTATCCTAAATATGTTGTTTATAGCTCATTTGTTCAGACCAGAGATTGGCTATTGCATTTGGTTGTTATGCCCCTAATGGCTCTTTTCATTTACCACAGGTCCCCTCATCCACTGGACCCTAGTTTTTCCCATGACAGTTACTCATTGAAGAGACAGAATTTTTAGAAAGCCCCACATTCAGGATTTGTTATATTTGTTTCC
>NW_006339078.1:0-403 GCF_000327345.1 Myotis davidii
AAAAAAAAGAGTTTGTGTGTGTGTTTAGAGACTAGAAGCATACCATTTTGGATATATAAATATCAGGTGCTGCTTTTATGAAAGAAGGGAGACCTCAAGACTATAACATCTCCCCAATATCACTTTTATGTTCTGCATTACATTATCATTTTTAATGGATTCAAGATGCTGAACCAGTATTTTTGAGCATCATATCATTGAAATTATTCTGTGAGATTAATATATTGATTCAGTAAAACGTAAAGCAATAATTTAAATCAGAGTCTCAAGCTGGAGATGTGCTTTGTAAAACCTATGTTCCATAGTGCAAAACTGATATATTTGTTCATTAGCAGAGGTGAAAATCAGACCCTGGATGTTTATTAATAACTTAATAGTAGTAATCAGATTATAATCTCTGAAA
>NW_006339079.1:0-402 GCF_000327345.1 Myotis davidii
ATACAATGGAATATTATTCAGCCTTAAATAGAAAGAAAATTATATGCTACAACATAAATGAAAGTCTGGACATTATGCTAACTGAAATGAGTCAGTTGCAAAAACATAAATAATATAATTCTACTTATATGAGGTAGAGTAATCAAAACCATAGAGACAGAAGGTAAAAGGATGATTGCCAGGGGGAAGGGTCAATGGGGATTTAGAGTTTAATGGGTGTAGAGTTTCTGTTTGTCACGATGAAAAAAGTGCTGAAGATGGATGGTGGTGATGCCAGCACAACTATCTGAATGTACTTAATATCACTAAACTGTACTCTTAAATGGTTAAAATGATAAACTGTATGTTATATATAGTTTATCATAATAAAAAACACAGTTTTGAAGTTATAAGGGAAAAACA
>NW_006339080.1:0-403 GCF_000327345.1 Myotis davidii
GACAGTGCTGAAGAAGTGAGCAAAACCGCGACTGAACGAGACCACCAAATTGATCCCAAGCAGACTACACTAGAGGCAGGAAGCAAGGATGTGGGAAGCACGCAGATGTCCGTGGAAAAATCTGGCTCACCTAAGGGAGCTGACAGTGGATGAATTGAACGAGATGTAATCTCAATTCAGGGTATTAATTTGTCAATGTTATCATACATGAATTCTATTGCTTCTCCAGTCGGCTTAACGGGGAGCATCATCCCCTTCATAGGTTATTGCCATTCCGCCGCAGGTGTACGAGATCTTGTTGTTGGTTACCTTCTATATCTCGATGTAGAGGGAATTTTCGTCCTTTGGGATTTCCACGGATATATTTGGGGATAACCACTTACGAAACTGTCGTTACTTCTTC
>NW_006339081.1:0-403 GCF_000327345.1 Myotis davidii
TTTTTTTTACTTATTAAACATATAGTGAACCATTATCATTTTACATATTTATATCTAATTAGCATTCTGAAGTGTACTTCAATGAACTTGCTACCAGTGAAATTTACTGTCAAAACTTCTCACTTTTTCAATAATAAAAGTGGTCTGAATTCTACACCTAACCCCTGAAGTATTTCCAGTGGGGTCTGCAAATATTGTCATACTCTTCTATGCTGACAGGTGGCAATCAGTAAATTTCATCCAGGTTCTGAATTATCCAAGTTGGATGATACAATTTTAAACAGCAATTATTTATTTTAAAAAATTCTTTTTCATGTTTACAGGGGCTCCAACAAGGATATTTCATCACATATCTTTGAAATGTGTAAAGGAAAAATTATTTCTGGGTGCTAAACACCTGGGA
>NW_006339082.1:0-403 GCF_000327345.1 Myotis davidii
AATTTAGTACCAAAATAAACTGGCTAGTTACAAGACACATACTATTAAAAGATCACCACTCGTGTTATTAAACTATAAAAAAAAATCACCACTCATGCAGTTTCTATTGAGTATGCACAAAAACAGCTTTAAAATGCTCATAATCTCACATAAACAGTCTAAACTGCACACGTTATCTTAGCATACAGCCAAAAAATAAAGAAATAAATGAGAGAAAGTAATTAAAACAAAATATCCATGTCTTGTAAATGGGAAGTTGAAGCCCAGTCTCACCCTCTAATACACAATCAGTTCTTCCAAGATTCGTTTTTCCTCATTCCAACCATCATGACCTCTCAAGTGCAGAAAACCCAACCTTTCAATCACTTACAATAAAGAAACTCAACGAAGAAGTATGTTTTTT
>NW_006339083.1:0-403 GCF_000327345.1 Myotis davidii
CATACACCATGGCGCCCCCACGCATGCCCCGCCCACAGGCGTCCCTCCTCCCGACATCACAGAGACTTTCTCAGAAATGACCGTGGAGGTGGTCTGAGAGGGCCGGCACTGACAGTGGTGGGTGTAAAGCGAAGGACGTGTCTGTAGGACAGTGGTGCCCACATATCATGGGCGTCACTGGGCTCTCCGTTATCTACCACACGTTTCAGAAATGGACTTGGAGGCATTTGGTGATTCTACTAATATATAGTGTGTACATAGGTATATTAGTATGTACGTATATGCATGTTAGTATATATGTATAGACACAGTATATATGTATAGACATATATATTAGTAGAATATATGTATTTTGAACGATTATAAAGTTGGTGTTTATTAACATACAGTTCATTTTCAAAAT
>NW_006339084.1:0-403 GCF_000327345.1 Myotis davidii
CTATATATGATAATAACTGTCTGGTTAACACCTATTAACTAGGCTCATGTCTAGGAGCTGAAAGAATATGAGTTGTTTAATTGAGAATGTTTAGCATCACTAATGAACAACAAGAAATAGTATAGTCTTTGAGATAGTCTTTGGAAATGTCACCTAAATTTCAGAAAAGTACAGTCTGTGAGGTAAATCTACTATGTATTAAGAATGGCTTCATTGTGCTTTGCATACATTTATTTGTTCTTTGCTAATAATAGGTTGCCATTATTATCCCTATTTTAGAGATTAGAAAATGAGGTGCAGAGAGGTTCAGTAACAGTCCCAAAATTGCACAGTACTATACCTAAAAATTATACTATTTACACTTTTTTAAAATTCCTGTAAATCTTTAATAAGGTACATTTTG
>NW_006339085.1:0-403 GCF_000327345.1 Myotis davidii
AAATTGGGAAAGAGAAATCTCCTGAAACCAAAAACTCATGTGGTTAAACTTTGAACAAACCAAAGGTATGTGTTTAACCAGGTTGAATTTCTCCGCGCAGCGGCCTGCGGATACGGGATTCCTGCTTAAGCTGCCTTTGCAGAGATGGTTTTCTTTGAGAAATGCTTTCCATGGTCACATGATGTATACGGATCAACTGGACACAAAACCCTGTCTACAGGCCAGAATGCATTTCAATAGAAGGACAATGAAACATTTGTGGAAGACATTTAATAATCCAGTAGGCTGCATAGATGCGCAGTAACAAGTGCTAAGGGTAATGACTATTGAAGTGATTGAAGTAACAGGACAAAATCGGATTACAGGAAGTTTCAGACTCCAGAAAGAAGGGGGTCTCCAGGGT
>NW_006339086.1:0-403 GCF_000327345.1 Myotis davidii
CATGCAGGAAGCACCGTTTTGAGAAACGACAGAGAAGAAATGGGAATTTACTTCAATGAATTCTTATAGTCGACCTATTCTAAGCACCTGACTTTGTTCAGGGGCAGAGTTGAATAAGACATAGCACCTGCCCTCCAGCTGCCTAGTAATATCAATGATAACACGAGTGTAGTTAGTACACACTGTACCGAACACTCCACATGGATTATCTCATTACATCTTTAAAAAACACATAAGGTGGGTACCAATAGTATCCCCATTTTTCAGTGAGGAGAAGGAGCTCCCATAGCCTTCACAACCTAACTCAATGTGTTGTAATGTTAACCTATATATATAAAAGTCTAAGTGGCCGAACAGCTGGTCGACCAGTCGACCGACCGGTCGCTATGACGCACACTGACCA
>NW_006339087.1:0-403 GCF_000327345.1 Myotis davidii
TATTAGCTCTTTATTATATAGGATTCTTAGCTTATGGGCCATACATGAAAGGGTAAGGCTGTCATTTGCTAACCCCTGCCCTGACAGGGTGTGTTGGACCGTCCACATTACTCACCTCAGGTAGGTGTACTCTGCCCCTACCTTCTGGTAGGGCTGGCTGCTGCTAAGCCACTAACGAGGAATTGAGATTGCCCTCCTCTGAAGGGAACTATCTTACCAAGGTCACAGGCCATCCCTAAGGGCAGTCTGTATCCAATAACCAATAAAGGATGGATTACAAAGGTTCTGTTCTTGCTCTGAAGGGCCATCCTAGCTCCTGAGCTCCTCGTGGGACCCTCTGGGATCTGTGTTGCCCCCCCGCCCTGCTGTGGTACAGCTTTCATTCTGACCAGTCCTACCTCCC
>NW_006339088.1:0-403 GCF_000327345.1 Myotis davidii
ACTGACAGACCCTGCTGCTCTTGGCCCCGGGGATTCATCTCCTATAGGAATCAACTGAAGTGTCACACATCACAGAGACAATGAGGTGGCCAGAGGGTGTTTTGGTGAGAGCCCTGCCTATCAATCTGAAATGAGGCTCCCAGAGAACACAGCTTTTAATTGTCTAACAGTATATATTTAGAATGACTCCAAGGCCAGCATTTACGTGGGAAATTGGAGCATTTCTGAAGTCTATTTCCAGTTCAAGAATATGTCTAAAAATGTCCTGAGCCCCGATAGTACCCTGGGTCCTGTGGCTAGGGGTCACTCCTGCTCAAATCACTCACACGCCGGTGATAAAATCTGACAGCTGTAAGGCCTAACTGAACACATTTTCAGGCTGTGTTTTAACAAAGCAATGATG
>NW_006339089.1:0-403 GCF_000327345.1 Myotis davidii
GTTGCTGGTGGTCCAACGTGAAGTATTCTGAACTTCCAGGAATTACTGTTTTCTACATAATGACTCACTACACATACTGTGTTTTAGGATTTCACTGAAATCTTACTCCCATCCTCCAGCTCCTACTGTGGTAGATTTATAGACAATCCTTGTTCTCTCTGTAGATGACATTCGGGCAACGGAACAAGAACCGAAGGCTCCTATTAAACCTGATGAGTCAGATGCTGTCATCTTTAGAAGAAACTAGGCCCACCCCTTTCCCAGGCTGCCTCTTTTGTTCTTTCTCAAGAATCCTGGGATCAATAATACAAGGAAGTCACCTTAAATCCATCACCAGTTTTTATCTTCCCACAGATAAGAGATTATTTCCTGGGACTATTGATTTCAGAATTCTTGAAAAAAA
>NW_006339090.1:0-403 GCF_000327345.1 Myotis davidii
AAAAAAAAGAACTAAGTAAATTAACAGATATTACATATTCATGGATAGGAAGACTCAATATTATCAAGATGACAGCTCTTCCCAACTTGATCTGTAGATTCATTACAGTCACAATAACAATCCCAGCAAATTATTTTATGAATATGGGCAAGCTTAACTTTATACAGAAAGTCAAAAGACCCAGAATAGTCAAGAATATTGAAGGAGAAGACCAAAGTTGGAGGACTGGCACTACCCAATTTTAAGACTTATTGTAAAGCCACAGTAATCTAGACAGTGTATTATTGTCCAACAAACAGACAAATCAATGGAACAAAATAGGGAGCCCACAAATAGACCCACATAAATATAGTCATCTGATCTTTGACAGAGGAGCAAAGGCAATACAATGGAGCAAAGATAA
>NW_006339091.1:0-403 GCF_000327345.1 Myotis davidii
ATCTATCTACCTCTCCTTTTCTCTAATACTAATAAGCATGTCCTCAGTTGATGATTAAAAAAATAGAAAATATTGGCTCCCTGTATTCCCAGATCTTGTCAATGTGGACACACATGTCCTTATTCAACACCCAGATCCCAGCTCTGCGCCTCCCCAGTCACCTCAGAAAGTCTTCTGGTTGAGAAGCCAGTTCACAGTAGCAGACACAAGTCTTCCCAAATTCCTTTTTTTTGGCGCAAACACTTGGATTTCATCAGTGATTTTTCTTGAGGCAAGAGCCAAATCCGAACACCTGCCGCCTGCCTGTCAATCACACTCGGAAGAAAAATGTTCCAGGGAAACCAGTGCCCAGAGCAGCGGGTACCTCGATCTCTTAGGTGCTTCTTCTCAGAGACTCTCACCC
>NW_006339092.1:0-403 GCF_000327345.1 Myotis davidii
ACCTCCAAGCCCAGCACAAGTGGCAGCCATCTGGAAAACACTTTGTAGCTCATGCCAGGTAGGGTGAAAGCAGCGGTGGACACTGACCTGCACCTCCCAGGAGGCACCACAGTTAGCTCACCCGGTGGACAGCTTCAGATCACGCTAAAGCACAACCCAAAAATCTCCATGAGCGACACACTCCAGGGGTGAGCTCAGCAGGCACCAGAGCCCCACTGAGGTGAATCCTGCTCCACTGGGGCAGCCCCTACCCAGCACATCCTCTGTGATGGTTGTGGCCAGTCCTTACAGCTGATTAGTCCTCACAGGTGGGTAAAATCCATCCCACCGACGTGCCAACAGCAACCAAGGATCAACTACAATGGGAGGGTGCACACAGCCCAAAACGGTAGGGTGGTACCTG
>NW_006339093.1:0-403 GCF_000327345.1 Myotis davidii
CAACAGAAAATATACTTCAAAAGCCTTGAACAATACTTTAAATCCAAAAGCTATGATTTTTAAAGATATCTGTCCTGAAACATTTATGCATTTAACAATACAAAAACAAATTATGATATGGCCATATGAATATACTTTAAATGAACATTAAAACTATGATGGCTCTGCATGAATAGACATAGAACATGCACAGCATACATTATGTGAAGAAAAAAGCAGACTAGAAAAGCGTATGGACAGATTACGTATGAATATACACATATACAATCAACCAGTATCTGGAAGGATATACACCAAATTGTTACTATTCCATGAAGTTTGGATTATGAGTGTTTTTAATTTTCAAATTATATATGTTTTTGGTAAATTATTTTTATAACTAGAGGCCCGATGCATGAAGATT
>NW_006339094.1:0-403 GCF_000327345.1 Myotis davidii
TCATATTTATAGCTATGATTTATTGTAGTGAATGGATACAAAACAGAAAATCAGGTACAAGTTTCCAAGCATCACACAAGGAATCACACAGGCATGCTTAATTTTTTCAGCAACTGAAAGCTGTGGGAAAATGCATAAAATTTTATCCATTAGGGAAGCTCATTAGAGCCTCAGTGTCCAAAGTTTTATTGGGGGCCAGTGGTATCGGCACCATCTGCCTGGCACATGCCAAAATTCCAGACACCCAAAGGAAAGCAGCTGTTCAGAAGAAGCCAATTTAACAACAACAAAAAATGCTCTTCATGTGGAAAGTAATAAGACTTCTGAAAAGCACCAAAGAAAATTGAAATACATGGAGATACATAGAGATTTATGAAACAGAAGACATATCATTAAAAAACAG
>NW_006339095.1:0-403 GCF_000327345.1 Myotis davidii
GATACTATCAGTAGGGTAAGCATCCTTGAGAAGCCACATGTGTCTGCAGTATCCTTTAAGCAAGGACATCTAAGACTAAGCATAAAGATTTCAGTAAACACCTGGGGGCTCTCATGTACACAGACTTGTTTGGAAAGATCAAAGCAGGGGCAGTTGCCTTCAGCCAACTCCCCCTAGAAGTTCTGACCTTTAGGAGTTTCCTCCTTACAGACTTTCCATCCAAGTCCAGTGCTTCCCCACAGGAAGGTATTACAATGGTATTAAGATTCTAATTGGAATGAGTTTAAATGAAAGTGAGAAAATGTCCTAAGAGGAACTCAAGCAACTGACAGGCAGAATTTTTTAAAAGTTGCCCTGTGGTTGGCCTTCAGAATCAACTCTAGAGCTTGTTAAAAATGCATAT
>NW_006339096.1:0-403 GCF_000327345.1 Myotis davidii
CCCTCCCCCTTTTTTTGCCCAAAAGATTCAAAGAAAACCAGTTGGGAAAGGAGATCTTAGCATGTTCACCTTAGCCTACCTTGACCTAAGTGTGGGAAACAGAGGGCTTCAGGCAAGGCCTGTTGGCTGGGTAGCCCTGTGTCCTATTGTTTCCGAGTTCCCTGGCACAGATGTTCCTGTCATGTGTGTTCTGCTCTTCCTCCACCACCTGTCAACTGCCCACTCTCACTTCTGAAATCTGATACTCCATTTCCCCTTTCTCCTTTTTCTAAAATGTCTTTTATACTGAATGTTGCCTCACTGTCTTTGGAATGTTTATGGATGCATCATGTCTGTGTGAATCCCTGATGCACATGTATTAAACTTTGATTTCCCCTGTCAGTCTGTCTCCGTTAATTTGGTT
>NW_006339097.1:0-403 GCF_000327345.1 Myotis davidii
ACAGCAGTTTTATTTTTATCACTCCAAACTGGAAACAGAAAAGTCCTTCAGTCAGTCAATGGTTAAACAAATTGTAGTAGAGCCATACAATGGTATACTTCTTAGCATTAAAATGAAAGGAACTACTGAAACACACAACATATTGGATGGATTTTAAGGACATAATGCTGAGTGAAATAAACCAACGATAACATAATGTATAATTCCATTTATATAACACTCTCCAAGTACTAAAATTAAAGTGATAGAGAACAGATCAGTGATTGCCAGAGGTTAAGGTTGTGGGAAAGGTCTGACTATATATAGATGGTCCCTGACTTACCATAGTTCAACCTAACCATGGTGCAAAAGCAATGCACATTCAGTAGAAATGAACTTCAAATTTTGAATTTTGATCTTTTCT
>NW_006339098.1:0-403 GCF_000327345.1 Myotis davidii
TTCTTCCTGGCAGCTTCCCTGGGCCCTTTCCTGTTTACAGCCTTGATACCTGCAAGGAATCTGGACACTTCATCCCCCTGATTCTGAAATAGGTCATTCTCAACATCCAGCTGGAAGGTGTGGAGACCACAAGGGCAGGTCCAGGAGGAAAAATTCCCTGGTGCTTTTAGACACAGAGATCACACTGATGTCATCATCCCCTGGGGGTGATTGTGCAGCTCAGTTCTGGACCCACCCTGCTACACTGATAGCCCTTATAGGAAACTTGGCTGCTGGTCAACATGGGGCCCTGGGCTGTGCTGGTTGTCACAAGTGTGTGGACTGATTGGGTAATTAAAACATATATACTTATTTTAGAGAGGGAGAAAAATAGGAATCCTATCTAATAATAGACAAACATGGT
>NW_006339099.1:0-403 GCF_000327345.1 Myotis davidii
ACATACATTCCCTTCTTGACATTTGTCTATTTGTGATTATGTGCTCATATCATGCTCATTCCTTTGAACATTGTTTTGAATGCTCTCTAGCACTCTCTGGCATGTAGTAAGCACCAAATATTTATTGAAAAAAATGAATACATTAATCTCTCATAGTAACTTCTTACTCCTCTAGCACTAATGTTATAATTAATAATTAATAGTTACTTCATCTTCACAGGTAGTACCATATCAGGCAACTAAATGAAAACTATCAAACAATAATAAACTCCATTTCAAAACCATTGGGTTCTTATTCTAAGTAGATTTTATATGTGGATGACTACATAGTCCATTTCTATTTCCTTTTGTACAGCACAATTTAAAGACTAAAAGAAAAGGACACATATGTAATACCCTTTGT
>NW_006339100.1:0-403 GCF_000327345.1 Myotis davidii
GAGGGACAGTCTCAGCGGGTGGAGACTGGAGGTGAGTCAGCACAGGGCCCGTCTGCTCTCATGAAGCGATTGAAACAGGCTTCCAGGCGAGGGCGTGCCGATGCCATAGGCGCCATCTGGAATAACAGTGCGAGCTGAGTGGATGCCAGGTGGTCCTGCCACCCACCGGACACTCACCAGAACTGGGCAATGTCCTAAGTGTCGGAGATGTCAGCATGCTAACAGGGTTACCTCAGGAAATGGGGTCGCAGATCGGTTTATTGCTGTGCTTTTTCATATTTTCTAAACTTTCTCAGAAAGTACATTAACTAGAAGTTGGGGAGGAAGGTTTTTGAAAGCAAGTTAGGAAATAAATGAGGCCACCTGGGCCAAAGTTCCTCCTTAGTGATTTCTAACGTGGGAT
>NW_006339101.1:0-403 GCF_000327345.1 Myotis davidii
GAGTATAGCCATAATGTAAAAACTTTCAACCTTGCATATTTGATCTTCCTAAAAAAAAATCTACTAAATAATTTACAATAGTTCCATCTACCTGTTAAAGCTATTCTAAGAATTTTTCAAAATGATTCTTAGCTAGAAATAGGTGAATAGTAATGAATAATTTTATTAATAAATAGACCCATGGAAATCCAAATATGTTATTTATGTATCAAGAACACTTCAAGCTAACACAGTCCAGTTATGGTACCAAAGCTCCACCTTAAAAGTTCTAGTTAAAAATCACTAATATTGGTTGCTCTAAGGATCGCACTATGCATCTTAATTTTTCACTATCTTTTCAGACTTTGTATGAATTACTACAAGAAAGATGCAGGAACTTTGTAATAGTACAGTTGCATTTCTT
>NW_006339102.1:0-403 GCF_000327345.1 Myotis davidii
CAGACAGAAAGCAGATTAGTGGTTGCCTGGGGCATGAGTGGGAGAAGGGATTGGAGGCAAACAGGTAGAATGGATCACATTGGGTGATAAAAATATTCTAAAATTCATTTGGGGGATGGTTTCACAACTCTGTAAATTTACTATATATCAATTAATTATACCCTTAACATGAGTACATTTTGTAGTATGGAAATTATGCCTCAATGAAGCTATTGTTGTGTTCACTCTGCAGACATGAATGGATCCCTTTCCAAAACTGTGTTTAGATTTTGAGACTGATGATGCTACACACACACCATGGTTATGAAAAGGTTTATGACTCTCATAAGAAGGCTTTCTGGAGATAGCAAGGCAACCTTCCAAAGTTAGTCAGAAAACTGCCTAGAAGGCAGAGAAAAAAAGA
>NW_006339103.1:0-403 GCF_000327345.1 Myotis davidii
CAAGCAATAATTTGCTTACAAAATTTCTGTTGAGTATTCCTATCAGCAGAAACACCTTTCCTGTACAAGGTCATGGTACTCTTTCCATTAGTGTAAAAACACCAATTAGTATTTTCTTTCAAATCGATCTACTGAGAATTGGAACTACAAAGTTTTAGTAAACCAGAGGTTTATAAGATTGTGTTAAATGACAAGTGTCTTATTTGGCACCCCCACTTCTCCCCCCGGCCTCTAGTGTACAACTTCCAATCACTTCCCCCTCTGATTTGGTTTGTTTTTCTGGAAAATGTTAACATCTTTTATTTTTTGCATCCCAGTCTTAATACCTGGTGTAGTATATGAAGAGACCATTATTAATAAAACACTTCTGCCTTCTCTATTACATGCTCTCTCTCTGGAGGTG
>NW_006339104.1:0-403 GCF_000327345.1 Myotis davidii
GTCCTGGACAATTTGCATATTCCTCTTTTATTAATATAGATGAACCACTGTCACATATGTGATCCATTGTTGACCAATAAGTCATTATGGAGAGTGTGACTAATAAAATGGTCCTCTGGACTGCAATAATATTGTCTATCCTGTGATGGTTGTTTGTGTCAACTGGACTGGCCACAGGATGCCCAGATTACACATTATTTCTGGGTGTATCTATAGAGGTATTTTTAGATGAGATTAGCAATTACATTAGTAGTAGACGCAATAAAGGAGATTGCCCTCCTTGATGTGGGTGGGACTTATCCCATTCATTGAGGGCCTTAATTGAAAAAAAGGCAGAGAAAGGAGGAATTTGGTCCTTTTTTTCTGTTTCATCACTTGAGCTGGAACATTTCATTCATCATCT
>NW_006339105.1:0-403 GCF_000327345.1 Myotis davidii
CATTTTTAGAATAGGACAGATCCTGGATCTAGAACCTCAAATTTTGAAGGATAGATTCCTTAAAAGGAAAACATTTGCTGACATAGCAGTGTTCATTCTTTTAATAGTCCATTTTTTGTGCCATGAAATGTTGATAACTATGTTGACAGCTGTAGGTTTGTTCAGTTTTGATCTCCGTTTTATCTCACTAAGTTGAGACTTAATCTATTTCACCCTCTAGTCTCTCCTTAAAAACCAAACAAACTGTACTTGTATTTATTTCTTCCTTGGACCTACTTAAAGAATCAAAACAGAAATAACACATTAAATTATAGACCTTTGGTCTGAAAACTTTGGAATCTGATATTAGTGGTTTATGTGATGTCTTTTCTATTAAGATACTAGAGGCCCGGTGCACAAAATT
>NW_006339106.1:0-403 GCF_000327345.1 Myotis davidii
TCCATGAACTTTTACCATGTCCCCTTGAGATCATACACTAGCCTTTTCTCCTCTTCGAATGGCAACTCAACCTGTTTTCTACCTCAAGACTCAAAGAAGGGAATGAGTAAATATTGTTGAGTGGCCAATACTACAACCTGCTGCATTTATTGAGCATTTACTTCCCCCCATTCACAAAGTTCCATGGGGAGCCGTCATTTTGGTCCAACATTACTCCCAGCCTCCAGACACAGACGTTGTGTTAGGGTTGGACACAAAATCCAGTAGGCTAACTAATCCCTTCCCGGAGAACATAGAACTTGAAGACGGTTGAGATGGAGGGAGAGAAAGGGAGTACAAAGAAAGGTTCTGCATGAATAATCTAGCTACATGTAAACTAGAAGTACAAGCAGTCATTCCTTTT
>NW_006339107.1:0-403 GCF_000327345.1 Myotis davidii
GAGGCGGTAGGTAAACAGAGTTGAAAATGACCCTATTTTTTATTCTCGGGAAAATTAAGATACAGTAGGTTCACTAGCATTTACCCAGTTTTTGCCAAAAAGTAAACACCAACCCTCATGAGGCTAGTGATGGCAGTTTGGGGAACACGACAAGAGCTCAAGTGGCTTGCAGTGGTTCTCACTGTCTACGCGCCTGGCTTTTTGTGGGCCCCGCTGCCCTTTTCTTCGGTAACTTTTAAAAATAATCTAAAGCCACTCTTGGCTCTTCTTGGTGGGATTACATTACCGCTCCTTGGTATTCCGGCACAGGTATAACAACAGGTGCATGTCATGAGCCTCTGAACCCAGTACGAAATGCTGTAAGTCAAATACAACCCCCAAGCAGAGGTCTAATTGGCGTGTT
>NW_006339108.1:0-403 GCF_000327345.1 Myotis davidii
GGGGAAGCTTCTGTAATCATGTTTTCCGTAAACGAATGGATAGCCACATACTTGTCCAGCAGAATGAGTTTATTCGGAAACAACAAAGAATTGTGTTTCAGGACATGTGGTCTAAAGGTGAGCCAACAACAAGCCCAGAGAAAGAAAGGAGAGGAACTGAAAGTTTGAAGTATAGTGACTTCTCATTGGCCGAGTTCTGGCAGTCTCATCAGCTGAAGAGGCAAGGAGGAATCTTTCTCTTCCTCCTGTTGAGGCAGCAAAATAGTATCACTTTCTGTGGGAAATGCATGGTAAGGTCTCTCACGTTTGGGATCATCCATGTGTGTTGCTTAATGTGTGTGTGAGTTTTCTCATCTAGCCTCCTGACTCCATTTTAAATGAGATTTCTATTTTTTAATTTTCA
>NW_006339109.1:0-403 GCF_000327345.1 Myotis davidii
AAAAATTATCTATTCAGCCTAACAAATAGTTATTATATATCTTTGCATGAGGAATGTAAATAGAATGGCCACACTGCTTTGGACAAGTTTGGTAGTTTCTCAAATAGTTAAACAGAGCTACCATTCTGACCCAGCAATTCCATTCCTAGGTATATATCAGAGAATGGTGAACATACATCAACACAAAAACTTAGACTCAAATCCTCATAGCCATGGAATTCATAATAGCCTAAAAGTGCAAACAACCCAATCATACATCAACTGATGGATAAAAAATGTGTGCATGCTAATACACAATATCAGCTGGCCATAAAAATGAGTGGGGTGCTGATACTTATTACAAGAAAGACAAACATTGAAAACATTATGCTCAGTGAAAAAAGCCAGACACAAAAAAACATAT
>NW_006339110.1:0-403 GCF_000327345.1 Myotis davidii
GCACGAATTTCATGCACCAGGCCTCTATTATCAAATAACATTTATGAAGACTCTGTAGATCAATGAGAACTGATTATGGTAAAATAGAAATTGAAATGCAATTTACAAAATGTATCATAAGTATAGGCCTTTTAGTAGTTGTGAAAACATGAATAAGGTGCAAAACTGTAGAATAGAGCTATCATTTTTGTTAAAAATGGAGAAAGCATACATACTCATGTTTATGTGATTATACGTAATATCTCTTGAAGGATGTATAAAAATTAATGAGTAGTTATCTATTGGGATTGGGGTGGCATTAAGCATATGGGGTATAGGAATGGACAAACATTTTATTATATAGCTTTTCATATTTTGTAACTATATGAATGCATTATTTATTCAAAAGATTAAGTATATATAT
>NW_006339111.1:0-403 GCF_000327345.1 Myotis davidii
GAACATAGATGCTAAAATCTTCAACAAAATATTTGTAAATTGGATCCAGCAATGCATTACAAAGTAAGTTTTTAATTTTGTAGGGATGTTTCTTTTACTCTTCCAGACATATAATACAATTATAAATGATTGTAAGATCTAAAAGTAGATATAAATAAAGGTTAGTACATACAGATGCAGCTTTCATCAATTAATTGTATTACTCATATTCAGGAATTCAACAATTAATTGGGAAAACCTTCAAACTCGACAGTCTGGAAGCACTCTTAACCTAGACAGTCACAATCTTGGAATCAGTAAGTTCACAGGTAAACTGAAGGGTAAACAGTACATTTTGTTTTATGAAAACAGCATTGTTACTTGTCAGAAGATGAAGAAAATGTTGGATCAATTTTTACCAGGA
>NW_006339112.1:0-403 GCF_000327345.1 Myotis davidii
TTAGCATTAGTTGCTGAAAATTAGTGGTGCTGATGATTTATATATGCATGGAATGTATTTTAAACATGAACAAAGAATGGGTGTCTCTCTCTAAATGCCACATACAAGACCTTATCTATTTTATTAAACAGAAGTGATGTTGAACATGGTGTTTGTTTGCAGTCCGCTCACCAGATGGCCTCGCTACTCAAGTTCCCCCATAACTAGCTGATTTGGGAAATCAGAAGCTGTACTCTTTTAATTTATTTCTGATTCATTAACCATGAGTTCCAGAAAGTCCCTTGATTAAAAAACAATCAGTTCTGACTTTTTGCTATCCTTAGTTCTTCAGAACAGATAATCTGTATTAAGTATATTTACAATTTTGATCTATTATTCAAGGAAAAAAGTTAACTTTTTTTTT
>NW_006339113.1:0-403 GCF_000327345.1 Myotis davidii
CTACATTGGCTTAGGAAAATATATCTGTCCTAGCCCTATCTGATATATCCCATACCTACTACATCTATCCTCTTTAGCCCTGTCTTCTCTAAAGGGGAAATCCTTGATTCTGTGAGTCTTTATTTACAAAATAATTCACATAATACCTTGCACATTTGCTGAATTAAATGGCAGGGTTTTATTCTCAATATTTGGCATTGATCATTTAAATATTCATTATCTATACATGTTCATTATTTCTGAGTGATTTACTTATTTGTCTATTAAGTAGCAAAGAGTAAAAATATCCTCAGGACATCAGCTAGCTTTCGTTGGAGTGAGTGATCCAAAAAAACAAGGTAGCTGGGTTGTTTTGAGATTTTAAAAAAATATATATTTTTATTAACTTCAGAGAGGAAGGAAG
>NW_006339114.1:0-403 GCF_000327345.1 Myotis davidii
CTAAAGGTCAGTTTCCCAGGGGAGGGGATATAAATTCGATTATTTGATCAGACCTAACATTGAGGAGTTGTGGTGTAGAGAATGAATTATAAGGAAACCAGTGTGGATGCAGAGATTCTGATTAGCTTACGACTGAGGCTGTCCAAGTGAGAGGTGTGGTGGGCTGGACTAGGGTGGTGGCAGAAGGGACAGGGAGAATAGGCAGACAGGGAGGTATTAGGATGAAACTGGTGTGCCTGTGAGAGATGGATTGGTAACGGGGAGTGAGGGGAGTAGAACAGAGGCTGAAGATAACTTCTGAAATACTTTCATGAAATGAAGCATTATTTCTAGGGGGAAAATGATATATCCGTAATAATTATCTCCAGAATTAAGAAAAAATTATAGCCCAGCCGGTGTGGCT
>NW_006339115.1:0-403 GCF_000327345.1 Myotis davidii
ATCAATGACATTAAGTGAGGACTTGCTGTATTTAGGGTGAACGTTTCTAACTGACACAGCCTTGGCTTTCCTTCCCAAAATGATTGCCTCTGTTGGACCCTGAGAAATGAACCACAGCAGCTTCATAATGTTTTAGAAACTGGAGCATGAAGGGGAGAGGGATCACAGCCACAGAAGGCAGATCAAGAAGAATCTCGTGAAAAGTCATCTAGTGCAACTACAGAATTGTCTAAGCAACAATGAGGATCCGGACATTGGAGCCTAATCAAGACCACACAGTCCAGACTTCACATCTGCAGCCTGTCATTTCTCCCTGCACAACAACATGGGTCTCTACTGGTGCTAAGTATAAGAAAATATACTGAAAAGACTAATTTAAAAATGAAGTAACAAACAAAATAGA
>NW_006339116.1:0-403 GCF_000327345.1 Myotis davidii
AAGCAATATTCCAGCTCTGTGTCCTTTGGGGGGAAATATGAACAAGATTTCTTGAGTGTAAGGAACAGGGCGGCTAACAGGACTGGGCCATCCAGGGGATGGATGGGTTGGTAGGTTGTTAATTGGCTGCTTGAAAGGCATTTCTTCTGCTGCTCAGGCTGATTCCCTGAGTCAAGACTGACCCTGGATGCTGTCATTTTGCAGATTAGAGGTTCAAAAAGCAACTGTGGAGAACATGATGTTGACCATGACAGATGATGAGATCCTCGTTCAAGCTGTGACTACCGCCTTCATAGGCGGAAAAGGGTGAGCCTGTCTCCAAATCAGTCAACTGAGTTGCCCTGGACAACACCCTTAATATCCAGTATCCAAAGGGCCAGGCAGGGACAACACAGAGAAAGGC
>NW_006339117.1:0-403 GCF_000327345.1 Myotis davidii
GGAAGTCTGACAATACATGGCGACCTGCAGCAAGCATTAAAAACTGGGCCTCATAACACGCCACCATCATAAAGTTTGAGTCATGTTAATAGCCATAGTAGAGACATGGTCCACTTTCAACCAATGACCAAAATCATAACTAAGAATACTTACTAAGAAAATATCCAAAAAAGTATAAGATGTTATTTTGCATGTTTTAATTTTATAATTTTAATTAAGCATTGCAGAGTTTTTAGTCCACTGTCTCAGAATTAACACCAGAACACTTGTAAAATGAACCAAATGTATGTAGGGCAACATCTCTCCAAAGAACAGCAAGTGCTATAAGATCAATATGATAAATTATTCACTCCTTATAAATTTGGACAATACATCTACTGATGGAAATTCTGCATATTTTTCC
>NW_006339118.1:0-403 GCF_000327345.1 Myotis davidii
TTAGTTTCCTCAAAGAACATGGCCATTTCAGGCCTCAGTATTTGTTTCTGTTGCTGCAAATTCAAGATTTTTCAGGGCATCAACCTTGATATAGCCATCCCATGTATCTGAGTCCCATTACTACTCAACAGATTGTTGACTTTGGCACAACAAACTTGCTTCAGCATACAGTATACTTTAAAAATAACTCTTGAACGTAATCCTTAATTTCTCTGCCTTCTCTCCATAGGAAAGTTGAAGATTAGAGACAATTTGTACTGAGACTTTTTGGCTTTCACACTTGATTTACAATTGCCTGTTAATTACTTTAGCTTTCCATGTGTTCTTTTTCTCTCTCTTACTATTATCAGTTCAGTTTCTCCATGTTCATCCAATGCCATTGCATTATAATTGATATATATAT
>NW_006339119.1:0-403 GCF_000327345.1 Myotis davidii
CCCTGGGGCCCCACTCCAGCACTTTCTCGGTGTAGTGCCTTTGATGTGGCATGACTTGCTGTGGCTAACTGTAGAACAAATTTCAAGTAAGTTTCACTGGTGCAACAACATAGCTACTTCTCTGACATCAAGTGAGGAATGACCCTTCATTTGCCAACAAGGTCTTCATCACAGTCCTAGGAATCTCTACGTTAGGTGCTCTATCTTAGCTCAAAGGGTACCACTACTCATTATGCTGTTTATATTCTTTAGAATTCTCATTATTAATTCCTAAGAATAATGGCTAATTTTGCGTGTCAACTTGGCTATTCTATATTGACCAGTTGTTTGGTCTAACACTGCTCTAGATGTAGTTGTAAGAGTTTGTGTCTTCTTTTTCTAATGTTTTTATTGATTTCAGAGA
>NW_006339120.1:0-403 GCF_000327345.1 Myotis davidii
TAACACATCATACCTTAACACATCAAGGGGAAGCATATGTGATTGAGGTTGGAATGTCTTCATGTGGAAATGTTCACACTCTCCAAAAGTACCTGGCACCTGGTAGGTACTCAGTATATGTTTGTTGAATGAATGAGTGAGGCAGAAGTGTTCCACTATTGTTTCAAATGCTAGTATGCCACAAGAGTCATAAAGTTTCCTCAAGTGGAGTCTCACAATAAGCCCTTATCATACTTGGGTGGCTACAGCATAAGGATCTCTCAAATCTCTATTAATATGTCAAATCGTGAAGATGTTTAGATCAGTACTTCTCTCTTTCAGACAGATAGTTGCTTCATGTAGATTCAGCCCTGCTTAATTCACCTCAGACAATATATATATTTTATTGATTTTTTATAGAGGG
>NW_006339121.1:0-403 GCF_000327345.1 Myotis davidii
GGGTTTTTTCATAAATTGGTTTTATTATTTGAGGTAATTTTCTTCTAGTCCTAATTTGTTGAGTGTTTTTATCATGAAAGCGTGTTGAGTTTTCTTAAATGCTTTTTCTGTATCATTGATTATGTGTTTTCCCCTTTATTCAATTAATGTTGTCTATTACATTGACTAATTTTTGTATGTTAAATCATCTGTGCATTGGTCTGTAGTTTTTTACTAGTGTTTTGTCTTGCTTTCTTATCAAGTTAATATGGGATAATGGTCTAACAGAACAAATTAGGAAGTGTTTCTTCCCTTTTAGTTTTTAGGTAAGTTTGAGAAAAATTGATTTTAGTTCAACTTTAAATATTTGGCAGGATTCACCAGTAAAGGCATCAGGTCGAGGGTTTTTGTCCAGAAATTTTTT
>NW_006339122.1:0-403 GCF_000327345.1 Myotis davidii
CAGACTCCTAGAAGTGCTCCTAGGAACAGACAGACATAGCTGTTGAGCCTGTTGGTGGTCGTTCTGGGCTCCTCTGGATGATGTTTCCCTTCCTCCTGTCTGTCCTGACTTCCTGTTGAAAAATGGAGTCTCCCCTGGGCTCAGCGATCTAGAGGTAAGAGGAAGAGACAGGATGTCACATTTCAAACAGGCAGCTCTCCACATGTAAAGATTATTAAAATTTCAGGCAATTCTACAGAGTTTGGCTAACCTGTAGGCCCCATTTTATCTCCAGTCCTCCCTTCTCAACCCCACTCCTGAACCACTGTTTCCAGGTGTGATGCTTGGACTTTGACGACTCTGAGTCCCAACATTCCTTAATGTACCCAGTGACCTGTTTACAGCCAGGACTCTAGGTGACTGT
>NW_006339123.1:0-403 GCF_000327345.1 Myotis davidii
AGGGAGAAGCAGGAATCAAGGATGTATCTCAATTTTCTGGCTTGAACAACCCAAGCAAGAGTGAGAAAAATCTCTAGTTAGAGGAAAGGATTCCATTGAGGAATTACCTGAAATCCTGCAAGGTGGAAATTAGATATAAGGTTATCATGGAGACACTAGCAAAATATGGTCAATAAACATTTTGACTTAGAGACAACATTTCTCCTGTTATTTCTCCGTCTGTGCCAAGGCCATGTCTTACTATGTCCCCAAAAATGTATTTCCCAGTTATAGCACTTTCTACCTGCATTTAACTCATTAATGACAGCTAACACTTATGCAGCTTTTAGTTTGTGCCAGGCATTGCCTGTCTATCATCTATCTATCTATCTTTTTCTCTATCATCATCATCATCATCATCATC
>NW_006339124.1:0-403 GCF_000327345.1 Myotis davidii
CCAGGCCCCTGGGCCCCTCCCATGACCATGACCCTGAGAAAGATCCTGCAGGGCTCGGTCAGAGCCTGGACTGATAGGCCGCCCAGGTTCCTCACAAAGCTCAGAAAAAGCAGCAGCTCCTCCCCAGACTTCTGTCCCAGGGCTCCTGACTCCAGGGTCCCTGAGGAGCCAGTGTCAGGTTGGGTTTGGTCTGTGGCAGGGTTGACTGGGAGCAACAGTCTCCCAGGTACCCAAGCTGGTTACCAGCCAGGGCTCAGCCTCTAGAGCCACATCTGGGCAGGGATGGAACCCGCTTCCCCTGAGACTATGTGTGGAGAGCACATGTGGACTTTGCCCCCAGGCCATTAGCCAATTGCCCTGGGGGACATAGCAGAATCCAGAGGAAGGTCAGCATCCCCAGAGA
>NW_006339125.1:0-403 GCF_000327345.1 Myotis davidii
TCAGCAATGTAGCAGGATACAAAATTAACATCATCGTATTATTAGAAATAGAAGTTTCCTTTTTGCTTTGGTTCCTTATCCTCCAATTTTTCCTTCTTTCTTTGTGGAAACTTAATTTAGATACTGACTCTGAGTGGTGTTGGGGTCGGGGGAAGTGAATTTTACCTGTGTGAATTCCATCTTTGTAAAACTGTGAATAAACATCCATGGTGATTCTGTTAAGAGAACATGCTCACTTTGGGCCATTCTAGTTTGGAGCCTCATGGGCAATGTGTCAGTTACACCACCTTGGCAGTGTGTACTTACTTCCTCCCTCTAAGGTCTCTGGCCATGGGGCTAATGATGCGTTAATGACAAGGTCAGATAAGTATGCAAAGGAGGCAGGATGGTTCCTTTTTTTTTT
>NW_006339126.1:0-403 GCF_000327345.1 Myotis davidii
GGATACTGGGTTTCTCAATCTCAGAGAAATCATGGATTAGGAGTTCTTGTAGTCAAGGCTACATACATGTGGCCCTCACCTCCCACTAACATATTCCACCTCTGGAGCATCTGAAGTCCTCAGAAACCCGCGCCCTTCACGTTAGCTGCCGCTTCTATTTGGAGTCAGAGGCCATACTTATAACAGAAGATCTTAAGGAAAAGGGAGGACCTTGTAGGGGAGACAGGTGTTCCTCAGACCTAGGAGGATGCACTGAGCAATTCCGCGGTTTCCAACTGTGATATCACTGTCCTGCCAGGGGGTCATCACCCAAGACCAGAGAGGGTGGGGAGTTCCTCTTCCACTGCCAACGCGTGCTTGCTGAGAGTTTCCAGCCCAGGGTAACTGGCAGCTGAGCGTTCCC
>NW_006339127.1:0-403 GCF_000327345.1 Myotis davidii
GCTATAGGGACACCTGGAGTGTGGGATAATCCAAAGTTAGTTTTGGAGTCCAACAGGCCTGGGTTTAAACCCCAGCTTCCCTGCCTTGATCAACCCCTCTCTGTATCTTAATTAGTTTCTTCATAAAATGCATTTGCAGAGTCTTTGGGAACTTGGACGAAAGCCATGGATATGAAAGGCCCAGCTCAATACTTTCCATTGTATCAGTGACAGTAACTCAATAAACAGTATTATTCTCGGTGGCTATTCCATAGTAATTTGGCAGCAAAGATGGGTTTAAACTATTCATTCTTTCTTTTTAAAAAATATGCTTTAATTATAGTTTACATTCAATTATATTTTGTATTAATGATTCACTCTTTTTAAAAAGTATCTCAATTACAGTTTACATTCAATATTATTT
>NW_006339128.1:0-403 GCF_000327345.1 Myotis davidii
TGAAAGAAATCTGTTAAAGGATTTTGTTTCCCTCTAGTAAAAAGTAGAAGATGAATGACTCTGAAATAGGCTGTGGGAGGATAAATGGAGAAATAAAAAATTTAAGATGAGTAATATTAAAACAGAAAACAGTATTTAGTGCTGTGTAGGCAAATAAAAAGAGATATCAATAATTAATTTACTTAATGTTGTTTGGTTTAATAACAAAAATATCAAAACATCAAATCAAAGTAGTATTTTTTAAATCCAAAAAAAATCCAATTATTTTCAGTTTACACTGAAAATAATTAATAGGCCAAAGGAGGGACATTTATGAATTGCATGGATTATTAAATAGGCATAATATTTCCTGTTTGCTCTCCCATTCAAAATCAAGAACATTTTTTATCTTCCTTCAAGAGGC
>NW_006339129.1:0-403 GCF_000327345.1 Myotis davidii
CTTGTCTGAAATAGGTACCATTAGTGACTTTTACAAAAAAGCAAAGTAACTTGTCTAAAGTCAAATTTACATAAATTTTTAATGTCCTTGACACAAAGAGGAAAATTTAACTATCACAAATATGTTCGTAGGCTGTTTTATTTCTGAAAAACTATTAACACATCTAACCCTCAACCAAAACTAAAAACTGTTCATGTTAAATTCTCTTTTTTTAAAGTAATGGGTTCAAGTAGTATTTAGCTTGTCTATGCAGTACTTGTCAATTGTAAATATCTCTTTCATTCCCAATGACAAAACTTGATTTTAATTTAGCAAAATATATCACGTTCCTTATTGCCAGAAACGACATCTAACCGAATGTCGTAAAGATGGGATTGACATTGCCTGGGAGGAAGGGAGGCAA
>NW_006339130.1:0-403 GCF_000327345.1 Myotis davidii
CACAGGGCCTGAGAGAAGAAGGGGGCAGCTCTTAAGATCTCTCTCGTACCCCGTTGCAAAGGCCAATAGGTTCTACGCTTCGGAAGTTAACAGGGGACTAAGGAATTCAGTGGGTGGGTTAGAATTTGTTCAACGGACACAGGCGCCTCTTACCCCAAAGGATCGAGTGGAACACCCCTGAGCTCTCATGCCCTTTCGGCACTGCCCCCTGAGCAGGGCAGTCCCTGGCGCCTTGGATCAATCCCCCTGGCCCTTAGCAAACGATGCCATCCATTTAGGTATTAGGCAGGAACCAGCACGCCCAACCAGGGTCGTGACTTTGGGGGGTGCACACCCTGCACACTGGGCGTTATGAACACAGGGAAAGGAGGAGAGGAGCTGATCATGCTGAAGGTGGGAGCTG
>NW_006339131.1:0-403 GCF_000327345.1 Myotis davidii
AGAACTACTATGTAATAACAAATATCAATAAAGGTAATGGTATGAGAATATCATGCCTAGGCCAGCAAGAGCCCATAAGTTCCCCTCATGCATTGGGCCTCCTCCCTGGGGCAGTCATCTCTGTGGGCCCAAGAGCCCTGGAAATCACCCAGAAATAGGATTTCTTTGAAGAGGGTGGCATCAGGTGGATGTTTCTATATAATAATCTACTCCAAAAGTTAATGGTTTTCTCCTGGTTCTGTAAGAGTAAAGTGTGCTGAGCCCACTTGGGCAGTCTTTATGCGCTGGGCTGAGCTCAGGTGCACTCAGCTGGGCTCCCCCACAGGTCTGCAGCCTCAAGTGGTTGAGCTGGGGTTGCCAGGCCTCCCTCCATGTGGGTTTGCTATCCAGCAGGCTGACTGAG
>NW_006339132.1:0-404 GCF_000327345.1 Myotis davidii
TTTACAAACATTGATACTGAGAGAAACTACCCCAAGAGCACACAAGAAATAAATGGCAGGTTCAAGAAGTGGATTTTACCTTAAAGACTCTAATGGTTAGACAGACAACAGGATAAGATGGGAAATGCATGGCATGCTATGAGAGCATCGAGGATGGGAATCCTCACACAGCCAAGGAAGGAGATTGAAAGCATTTTTAGACGCTGATTTTAAATCCAACTTTTTCCCACTCCAACTTTTTATTTTTCAAATGTTCAGATTTACTTCATACAAAATAGTAAGGATAATGAGCACCACTACCTTTTACTTAGATTCACTGTATTTGCTTTCTCTCTCTCCTCCTCTCTCTCTAAAGATAGATCCATGCATGTATATCATACATACTACATACATACATATTTTTT
>NW_006339133.1:0-404 GCF_000327345.1 Myotis davidii
ATCTATCTATCTATTATCTATCTACCTATCTATAATGAATATTGGTGTATTACAGAACACGAGTTTAGGTAAAAGGCAGACTTAAATAAATTTCAATTCTAGCTCTCTTATGTATTTACTGAGCCTCAGTTGTTTTTAAATTTCACAATGATGTAATAGGCTTTGTAAGGTTGTGAAAATTAAAGGACATAAAACATACACTATTGCCTAATTAATTCTCTAGTTATTAATAGGTACTTCATTGCTATTGTTTATTATTATTACATATCTTTTAATGATCCTTTTTGATAATAGTTCTTTTAGAATAACCACATAAAACTATTGTCAAGAAGTATTTATTTATTTATTTTATTTTTAAATATTTTAAATGCCTATTTTATTTTATGGCTTTTGAATTCCTTTTG
>NW_006339134.1:0-404 GCF_000327345.1 Myotis davidii
TACCATAACTTTGCATGGCAACAGATGGGTACTAGACTTATCATAGTGATCACATCATATGGTGTATAAATGGCAAATTAATGTTGTACACCTGAAACTAACCATATTGGATGCCAACTATATTTTAATACATTTTAAAATGACAAGAATTGATGAAAAATACCAATTCTGTGATCTAAGAAGCTGGAGCAGATCCAAAAAGGCATAAGAGGAAATACCTACCAGGACTGAATGTTTTATGTCTTCCCAGAGTTGTATGCTGAGCTCTTTATGCCTGATGTTCTGGTATTGTAGGTGGGGCCCTTAGGAGATGCTTAAATTCGAAGGTAGAGCCCTCATGAATGGGGTTAGTGCCTATAAAAGAGGCTCCACAGAGACAGAGAAGCATCGATCAGGCTGTCAAA
>NW_006339135.1:0-404 GCF_000327345.1 Myotis davidii
ATAAAACCATCTATGTAACTTTCAAGTTTTGCCAAATGGGAATTTTTCTGCCAAAATTCCTTAGTAGAGTAGGATTAAAATGCATATGCTTTGGACTATTTCTTTTTAATTAATATTTTACCACAGATTTTATATGAAGAAATAAATGGAATGTTTTTAGCTATGAATGAAATAAAATTTGGGTCACGTTGTTTCATTTTTAACTGTGATATTTTTTTGTTTTCGCGAATAGTGCTTATTTACTTGAAGAAGTTAGATATTTAAAATTGTATCAACATACCCAAAATTACATCAATGCGAGACAATCAAGTGTTGTTAACCTGAAGAGTTGGAATAATGCTTATTAAAACTCAATACTTTCACCTTTGCAAAATCATCAAGATTCCTGTGTGTAGCATTTTTTT
>NW_006339136.1:0-404 GCF_000327345.1 Myotis davidii
AAAGGAATTAATATTGCAAACAGTTTGTCTTTTAGACAAAAGGATTTACTTTGTTGAAATTCCTAGTTTTACAAAATGCTTACTGACCAATATACTGATTTTATATCCCTATTAAACCGTCATTGTATAATGCACAAAACATGAATCAAGAATCTCAGATATAAATTCAAATCCAACTTGGCAAGACTGTAACTTTGAATATGCTACTGAAAGAGATTCTGTGTCTTTATTGAGCTACTTCACACTATTTTGCAGAAGTCATGAAGAAATCAATTGCATCACAGCTGCAATAGTTCACCTTAAATGTGTAGACGATAGCAAACAGCTTCAAACTAGCTACGCGAGGAATTCTTACCTAGTCCCATAAAATCTTAATCAATATTGAATGCTTAATTGGCAGTTGT
>NW_006339137.1:0-404 GCF_000327345.1 Myotis davidii
GTACCGGGCCTCTAGTGTAAAATAAAAACCCTTGCATTGCTAGAAATGTAGTTGGAAGCCAAGAAACCAGATGAATAAATGAATAATTTAATAAAATGAATGACAAAGTTGGACTATTCTATCTCCTCCAGTACTAAGATTTAAAGTTCTGTTAGATATCTTGTCTCTTCATCAGTACAGACATGATGACATATGTCCCAAACCGTCACTCAAATATAATGTCAATCATAAGATCTAACAACTTCCCTGAGATACTCCATAAGCCATGCCATTAATATAAGTAGTGGTTGCCAAACCGGCAGCATCAGTGGCACCTAGGGTTATAGAAATGCAAATAATCTAGTCTCTCGCCAGATCTCCTGAATCAAAATCTATCAGGGTGGGACCCATCAATTTGTGGGGGG
>NW_006339138.1:0-404 GCF_000327345.1 Myotis davidii
AAAAAAAATCAATCAAAGAACCAAAAAGAAAAAGCAATGAAAAAAACAAGAGTACAACTTAAGAGAGCTGTGAGACAAAGAATTTCTTTTCAGACTTGCAGAATTTCTTACTAGAGTGCTGTTCTCTAAATGCCCACATGAGGGCACTGATGAGCCTAGTCCCTAACTAAGGTGCTGTTCTCTAACTTCCAACCAGTGGGCGCTATTGAGACTAACCCCTTTCTAGGGTGATGTTCTCCTAATGTCCACTCGAGGGGATTATGCTCAGTAACGCTGTCTTGCGGGCATTGTGGAACAGCACCCTAATAACGGATTAGGTTCTATCGCGTCCTCTGGTGGGCATTGCCAATGAGCATAATCCCCTACTATGGTGCTGTTCTCAGAATGTCCACTAGAGGATGCTA
>NW_006339139.1:0-404 GCF_000327345.1 Myotis davidii
AACCACTGCTCTAAAGGAACTGTAAAGATCTTCCGGGATGCTTACTCCAATGCCAGGCTTTCAAAGGCAAATCAGTTCCCAGACACCCCAAGGATCAGGGGCTGGCCCAGGTGCTCACCAAATACGGCTGGAATAAACAGCACCCCTTCCACCCAGGGCAGAAGCTGAAAATGTCGCACTGCCAGCTCTCCTTTCCCTGTGCCCTCCCAGGCAGGGTCAGAAACAGAAATCCTGCAGGCCTCACTTCACCTTCCCCAGGGCAGAGGTCCACTGCGACCTCAGGATCACACGCACCAAGGGCTCTCTCTAAACCTAGAAAGTCCAGGCCCTGGTACAGCTGTCCGTCAGTCTGAGTGTGGCCTCGGGGACAGAGACTAGTTCAAAGATCATCCTGAGTCGGACAG
>NW_006339140.1:0-404 GCF_000327345.1 Myotis davidii
TTTGTGCACCGGGCCTCTAGTATTACATAATTATTTTAGTGGTTAGAATACAGTTCTAATCTCCTAGAAAATTTGATGGTTATAGTACAATAGTGTTGTTTGTATTCATCATATTGTGCTTTAAATCTCTATGGCTTACTTATTAGTCATTGCAAGTTTGTACCCTTAAACGTCAATCTTACCCTCCAACCTGCATATCCACCATATTACTCTCTGTTTTTATGAGTTCGGTTTTTTTTTAGATTCTACATATAAGTGATATCATAAGTTTAAATATTCTTATGCCCACTTTATAGATGAGGAATTTTGGTTTCTGAGAAGGAAATTCACCATGGGCACATTGACAGGTATGGGGTAGGGAATAAGATGTTGTCTTCTGTCTTCCTTTTATTTTATTTTATTTT
>NW_006339141.1:0-404 GCF_000327345.1 Myotis davidii
CTCCCCTCAGTGATGGCACTGCCCCTTCTCCCTGAGAGGTGGGTATCCACCTGTCTCTGGTGAGCCATGTGCTCTATCCACTCCCCCTCACCCATCATGGTGACAGATCCAGGTACCCAATGAGCATGTGGCGTCTCCCTGCCACAGAGACTGGGTAAGGAATGGACAGAGGACTCAGTAGGGACCAATGAGAAACAAGAGGAGAGCTCAGGGAATTCTGGGAAAGAAACAACCTGGCTCCCTTGGGAAGGCCTATGGAAGAGCCAGCCCTCTCCTTCCTTCCAGGCTGTGCAGATGGGATGTCTGAACCCACTGCGGCCATTCTGCCAACAAGCGGGAAGCCGCCTGAGATGCTGCTGACACTGTGGAAAGACACCAAGGGTATTCCTGGCTGCTGGATCCAG
>NW_006339142.1:0-404 GCF_000327345.1 Myotis davidii
GAATAACTTTATTAACCAATGTCACCCCAATGAGTTCAATAATAGAAAAGAAAAACAAAAAACAAACTAACAAAAAGAGGATCACTAAGTATTCTTTAGTGAGTGCTGGAAAAAGGCAGGGAGCGAGTGAGTGAGTGCATTTGTTTCTAAGGACGACTGCGCAGTGTTGAGAGGTGGAAGGGAGCCTGGGAGGCTGGGCAGCAGGGCATGGGTGCCGGGTGAAGCTGACCTGGGGCTGTGAGATTGGATGCAGAACCGTGCTATGGAAAATATGGATTCATGCTTACGGAACCCTGCAGCTGTGCCAAGATTATCTGCAAGGTGTGGTCTGCAGTCTGATGTCACCGTTAACTGGTCATGAACACTTACAGAGTCTGGAAGATTATCACAGACCTTTTTTATTG
>NW_006339143.1:0-404 GCF_000327345.1 Myotis davidii
GAGGCTCTTATCCTGACTGCGGTGATGATACGAAGCTAGACGTGTCATGAAATGTCACAGAACCGTGCACACAGACAAACACAAGAACGATCGAGTGCATTCAGAACCCGGTGAAATTCCAGTAAGGCCTGAGGGCTGGTTGATCTTATGTATTGTGTCAATACCGTTTCCTGGTTTTGAGGATGTATTACAGTTACGTAAGAGGTTCCCTTCGGGCGGGACTGGGTGATGGATACATAGGATCACTCTCCTGTTATGGCACCTTCTTGGTGCCATATGGCTGGGAAGACATCTTCCCAGCCAGACTGGATGGGAAATTTCCCGTGAACGCAGGCGCCCAGAGCACTGTGGGAATTCCCAGGGAGTTTACGTGCCAGCGAATTCCTCAACGTAATGTTTCAGAA
>NW_006339144.1:0-404 GCF_000327345.1 Myotis davidii
CCGCCTGAGCAAGGAGGACATCGAGCGCATGGTGCAGGAGGCTGAGAGGTACAAAGCCGAGGACGAGGTCCAGCGCGAGAGGGTGTCTGCCAAGAACGCCCTGGAGTCCTATGCCTTCAACATGAAGAGCGCCGTGGAGGACGAGGGCCTCAAAGGCAAGATCAGCGAGGCCGACAAGAAGAAGGTGCTCGACAAGTGCCAGGAGGTGATTTCCTGGCTGGACTCCAACACGCTGGCGGAAAAGGAGGAGTTTGAGCACAAGAGGAAGGAGCTGGAGCAGGTGTGTAACCCCATCATCAGCGGACTGTACCAGGGGGCGGGAGGCCCGGGAGCCGCTGGCTTTGGGGCTCAGGCCCCCAAAGGGGGTTCTGGCTCTGGCCCCACCATCGAGGAGGTGGATTAGG
>NW_006339145.1:0-404 GCF_000327345.1 Myotis davidii
TTAACAGGGTCAGGAAGCTTTGCTGATTAAGTGCTAGGCTGGCATTCCTTCAAACAGAAGGGCTCCTGTTTCCCTTTGCCTCTGGCATCTTCACACACCTATCTTGTACTGTGTGAGAATATCTAGTAATTGGTTGTCAAGGAGCGACTTACAAGGGCCTAGGATACCATTTTTAGAGGATCTGCTATTTCAAATACATTTATTCAGAACATAGACCTACTGCTCAACCACCTGCTGGCTCTGTGGGGGAAGGGCCTAGAAATGAAACAATGGCCTCTGCCAGCCTACTGTCTGGAAGAAAGCTGCCCCTCCAGCTCCCTCCCCAACACCGGGCAATTCAGCTCCTCCCAGTATGTCCCTGGTTCTTTTTGAGCTGCTGCCTCAGTGCTGGAGCTCAGAGGGAG
>NW_006339146.1:0-404 GCF_000327345.1 Myotis davidii
TATTGGGGTGCCTGGAGGGGGATTATCTGATATTTGCTAGTGATTATGGGGGAGGGGGATTGTGTCTCTAATCCAGCAGCAATCCCCCATTGAGGTGGGTAGAATGAACTCGATGTGAACTGAATTTTCGTCTCTATTCTCCTTAATTTGTTCAACTCTTTCTCTTTTTGCTCATGTCTGGGATTTGGGGGGGAAGGGAGGGAAAGGCCGGGGCGTGCTCCCAGGAGGGGGAGTCCGCCTGACCCGCTCTATCTGATCTCAAATGACATGACTTACGTTTCCTGCAGAATTGTCACCATATTTCAATCCTCTATGGCTTTTTTTTTTAGGGGGAGGGGTTAATTCTCACCCAAGGATTATTTTTTTCTATTTATTTTTTTAAAGAGAGAGAGAGAGAGAGAGAG
>NW_006339147.1:0-404 GCF_000327345.1 Myotis davidii
CAAACCCGGGACGCCTCCTGGGACTCCTCCCGACCGCCGCCCTTCCTCCCAGGGACCTCCCCGAGCTGGCGGTCCCGGGAATGGGGAAGTGGGCTGGGGGTGCCCAGGTGGGGAGAGGGAGGCGTGAAGGTATTGGGGGGGAGTGGCTGTCGCAGCGAGGGGGAGGGGATAGGAGTCTGGGCGTGGAGGGTTGAGGAATGGAGTGGAAAGAAGGCGGTGAGGCCGAAATCTGGGGTGGCGAGCTGAGGATGGGGGTTCCTCGGGGAGGGAGGCTCAGGACGTTGGGGAAGGTGGTCGTGAATCGGGTGGAGGAGCCAGCGAATCATGGGAAGGACCAGCTCGCAGAGGCCCGTGATGTACGTTTCCCCTGGCAATCTGGGGTGCAGGGAGTCTCAGGAAGGGTG
>NW_006339148.1:0-404 GCF_000327345.1 Myotis davidii
AGAAGGGCCCTTGGAGCTTAAGAAAGAGACAAATGAGAAAAACTCACCTGGGGGTGGGGGCGGGCTCCATAAAGAGAGCCACCCATCGGTGCATTTTAAACAAGGAGATGTTATGACCCAATTTAGGATGGAAACTATTTCACTTAACTCCATTGTGACATGGAATATAGATCTGAGGCTAAGCTGTGGGATTTGGTTTTTTCCCCTCTTATACTACATTAGCCTAAATTCCCTGAGGCAAGAATGAATGTGTTAATATTTTATTTGGAACATGCAAACAGGGCAGCAAGGGTGAGAAAAGCGGGGAGTGAAGCAAAGGAGGATGTGAAATGATGTAAATAATGAGTGTTATGGGCTGAACTACGTCCCTCAAATTCATATACAGTGGGGCCTTGACTTACGAG
>NW_006339149.1:0-404 GCF_000327345.1 Myotis davidii
TGTCTCACTCATGGTGTAGCTTTATTCAAGCTCACCTTATGCTACTGTGCAGTTTCTGAGGCTCATATGACATCCTCAGTTAAAATGAAATACTACAGGGAGGAAGAAGATCAGAGAAAATTTTTTTCAAATTGTGATAAGATATATAATATAAAATTTTCCATTTTAATCACCTTCAGTGTACAATTCAGTGGCATTTATTACATTCACAATGTTGTATAACCATGATGACTATATATTTCCAAAATCCTTTTAGCATCCCAAACAGCTATGCTTGTGGATTACTCTTGAATAATTACTTTGGTATTTCAATAGCTAAAATCTTTAGGCTGTATTTCAAGATGAATTTTTTAATGCTCAATTCCAAATTTACAAGGATGATTATAAGGATATAATATTTTATT
>NW_006339150.1:0-404 GCF_000327345.1 Myotis davidii
ATAGTAATTTAACTACCAATAAATGCTAATGGTAGTTTGGTTCCCATTGTGGTTTTTGACACCCACAGCCATTCTACATTCTTCTGATACCAGTACCCCATATTTGTCTTGGGAGATACACAGAGAGGCCTCATGGTATAGTGGTTAAGTATTCATCTCTACAATCAGACTGACTGTGCTGAAATCCTGGTGTGGCTATCCATGAGCACTGTGACCTTGATCAAGGTACTTTGCGTCACAGTAACTCAGTTTCCCCCTAAGCAAAATGGTAGCAATAATGGAGTCAACCAGCCTCACAGGGTCTCTGAGCATTAAGTAACCCAACATCTGGAAAAAGGCCAAAGATGGTTCCTGACCATAGTAATACACTATAGAATTATTTGCTATTGTTATTATTATTATTA
>NW_006339151.1:0-404 GCF_000327345.1 Myotis davidii
AAGTAGCTTCATTTTTAATACTCTTGATATTTATGCAGTCCCCATGATATGTGTTTAGTAATTAAAAAGAAAAACACAACTTCTGTCTTAATAAACCATTCTCTTCTCTTAAACACATCAAATTAATGTTTTTAAAATCAGTGTATTAATTAGAATGTACCTCCTAATAAGAGCATAGTGTATGCATTATATAGAAATAATAGTTTATTTATTCTTAAATTTAATAGATCTTCAAATCTTAAAGTACTCAAAGACAATTCTTGTGTTTTCCTGGACACTTCACCCCTACCCCAACTCTATCTTCATTCCCACACAATCTAAAGTCTACCTTCATAATTCTCAAGACATGAATTTCACACGGATACCTCTCTGTTTTGTGGCTTCATCAGTGTCATATTAGTTTT
>NW_006339152.1:0-404 GCF_000327345.1 Myotis davidii
CTCATTGCGTAGGAAGATAGCCTGGCATATGCTACATCCAACCTGACTTCAACTTTATTTTCCTTTCTTCTATAAAAGCGATTCTGATATCCATAGCTGATGTAAGCACATTGCAATCTGAGAATCACTATAGACTCCAAGCAACTTGTAAACAGGATCAAAATCTCATTTGTTTTGTATCTCCTCAATACTTCACAAACAATACTTGCCATGATGCAAGTTTTCAATTTTTATGAGAATGAATTACCCACAGAGAAATACCTGTAATCAATAATTCAAAGAAGCCTGAAAAATATTAGAAAGTCCTTTAATAAATGACTCTAGAGTAATACAGAAAACACCCAAAACATAAATAATAAATCTAAACAACCAAATATCCTATCCTATATAATAAAAGGCTAATA
>NW_006339153.1:0-404 GCF_000327345.1 Myotis davidii
TGTAGCAGCAGCCTTATCTTCTCATGGCATTATCCGTGTGGATTTCTCATGCTGGTACAGTAACTCTTCCCTTGACCTTCTGCTCCAGAGGCAGGATGAGCTTGAAAAGATCAGCAGCTGTAACTCTGGGTTTAGTGGAAACGTACTGTGATCCCTAGTAGAAGTCTTCTACCTGGGAACCAGAACTTCTAGACCAAGAAAGCCGAAAGTTGAAGGACAGGAAGCACACATTCTCCAAGTGGGTAGAAGTGGGGGTGCTCCCCTTTCCTTCTTTGACCTCTTCATTCCTGGATCCGTGAGCATTAATTTCTGTAAAAGCCAAGCCTGAGATGGGATTCCTGTGCAAGTGATTTATTTAGGGATGCTCGCAAGATGTAGGAGAGAAGAAATAAGGATAGGGCAGG
>NW_006339154.1:0-404 GCF_000327345.1 Myotis davidii
GGGCCTCACAAGACCCCTTCAATAGGGTAACAATGCTGGAGATGAACTTAGGATCCCAATCTTTGAGGGCCGAAGAGGTAAAGGAGACAGTGGAGGCCAGTATGTCCCCTGCTCTTCAACCAGAATTGGGAACAAATGTACAGACAACATCCCCAAACATCAATGCGCATTTGAGGAATGGGGAAGCTCCAAGGACCAGTAGCGGCTCCCTATTCCCTAGAATGTCTGTTCTCCAAGATCCAGGAGAGCCATGCCTTAAAAATGAGGTCACTAATGAACTTAAGGGCAAAGTGAAGGTACCGTCAAAGAACCAACCTCAAGACTGTCCCACGCACAAGCCCCTTGCTGCAGACAACTTGGCTTCTCAGGTACACCACTGCCACTTCCAGAGAGAGCTCCCTGGA
>NW_006339155.1:0-404 GCF_000327345.1 Myotis davidii
TACATGCTACAAAATGGATGAAACTTGAAAATACGCTAAGTAAAAAAAAAAATCACAAAAGACCATTTATATGAAATATCCAGAACAGACAACTGTACAGAGATTGAAAGTAGATTAATGGTGCCTGAGGACTGCAGATGGAGTGGAATGGAGAGGAAAGAGGAGGGACTACTAAAGGGTATGGGCTTTTATTTTGGAAGCTCAAAGGTGATCTAAAATTATATCGTAAGGATAGTTGCATAACTCTGTCAATATAGTAAAAACATTGAATTGTACACTTTAAGTGGATGAATTTTATGTTAAGTATATTTTAAGAAAGCTCTCAAAGCCCACTGTATCAGAGAACATATTTGCCAATGTTATATTCCATCAGGGCTTAATCTCCAAAATTTATAGGGAATTCA
>NW_006339156.1:0-404 GCF_000327345.1 Myotis davidii
GTAACAGCGGAGAAAGGAAGGAGCTGTGGGAAATGTGTCCGCCTTTAATTACCTGCTCATCATTCCAGGAAAGTTCCCTGCGTGTCTCCTATGTCCTGGGCTGTCTTTCTCCAGGAATGCGGGTCATTAGAGCACACGCGGCCCCTGGCATTGGACTCTGCCCCTAGTCCTCCTCCCAGGTCCTGGTCCTCCTCCCCCACCCCTCCCCTCTGTCCCACAGAGCGTCAGACTGGGAATAGCCATCAGAGCAGCTGACCGGGGCTTCTCAGCATTACTGTGAATGTGGGTTCCTTCTGCCCAAGGAGCCCAGGCGATCAATTCAACTAGAGGTGGTCCCCAGGGAACCGCCCACCCAGCGGCCTCATTCAGCTTCCTCTGCCCACTTCTTTGGCAGGAGCCTAGGA
>NW_006339157.1:0-404 GCF_000327345.1 Myotis davidii
AAGCGGTTGGCACCACTGAAGTGACCGAATGAGGTGAGAGACCTGAGGCCGGGGGGCAGCGGGCTCTTCCGGAGGAGAAGGGCGGCGGGGGAGGAGGGAGAGAAGAAAGGAAGCAAGTCGAAAAGGGAAAGATGGAGGATCGAGGTGGGGGTGGCGGTTGCAGCCCGGGGCTGGGGGTGCTTGGCGTTCGCGTTGTATGTGATGAAAAGAATGGATGGGAAGGAGCAGTCCGCTGGGTGCTGGAGAACAGAGAGGCTCTGGGAGGGAGCTGGGCGTTGGGGAAGTCGGTTGCGGGAACTGGATGAAACGTTGAGGCGGGGAAGCAGTGTGTGGAGGGGCAGGAAGGAACCTGGGGGCAGCAGGCGGTTGGAGGGGCAGGATGAACCTGGGGGTGAAGGGGAGGA
>NW_006339158.1:0-404 GCF_000327345.1 Myotis davidii
GTTTTTTGAATCCAGAGATCTGAGCAGATGGGATGGCTCTGCTGCCCTCTGCTGTTGAAATGCTGCCAACTCCTCAGCTGTGGGGCCCAATTCTCCTCGGAGGACCACTGAGGCAGCAATGAAGGTGATCTCGCCAGTGTTTTCCTTGTTTGGCAGTATGGACACATCAGTGTGGTAAATCAGGTTCCTTCCCAAAGGGGAGGGTGGCCACAGGCCGCTCACCAGCAGGTCACAGGTACCTCCCAGCAGCAGGCAAAAGCAGGCAAAATGTACCTGACTCCTTATGGCTAAGAGTCAACCAGGCCAGCTTGGTTTATGAGAGCACAGGGAGAACAGAGACTCAGAGCTGGCATCGGGAGCTCTGAGTGACCCTGAGATGTGCAAAGATCTTAATAAAGTCATTG
>NW_006339159.1:0-404 GCF_000327345.1 Myotis davidii
GCTCCTTTCCTATTATTAATAACTAGCTAATGACAACCGTATCGATACGCCATCTGTATAAGCACTGAAGTTGCCATTCCCATTTCCAGATGATTTTAGATCTTGACCTTTACATTTTCTATCACTTCTTGCCTCTCATTTTTTTTAAGGCCTGTGGACTCTTCCTTGGCCCCCAGAATGGTGGTTTTTGAAGTGTAATTCAAATGCCATTGATATCAGAATTCCTGTTTTGCTTGCTAAAATAAATGCGCATTTTTAGACAACAACCTACTCTTACTTTGTCAGTGGATTGAGTTCATTTTCTGTCATTTGAAATAAAAAGATTTTTTAACTGACATTTAAAAAATAGTAGACCTTTTAAGAGTTTTAACTAATGTTAATGTAAAAAACCATTGAAACCTGTA
>NW_006339160.1:0-404 GCF_000327345.1 Myotis davidii
TATCCTAGCATTACTGCTCCATGTAAGTTCTGAATCTCATTGGACAGTAAACATTTACATCTAAGATGGGTGGAAGGTTTGCAGGAGGAGAGGTTTTCCATTGTAGACAAGGAAGATAGGAGAGGAGCTAAAGTAAGAAGGATGAGAAAGAAAGGAGAAGTGTCTCCTTGACCCACAGCATGAATGTCTCCTTCCTTCACTTATTGATCTCATTTCTTTAATTACCTTTACTGAATACTTGACTATGGTCTGAGAGGTATGTATATGCAGACAAATAACATTCTCTTCCCTTGGAAATCTTTATATTACAAAATCATATAAATCTTTCTTTTGAATCAAAAATAGGGGAACTTCAAGGGAGGAAAAAAAGCAGACATATGTACCACTCTTTGTAATATTTTAAG
>NW_006339161.1:0-404 GCF_000327345.1 Myotis davidii
ATGTTGCATGTATCAGTAGTTAGCTTCTTTTTTTATTGTTTAACAGTTTGCATTATCTGGTTATACCAGTTTGTTTAAAAACTCGTTGATGGACCTTTGAGTTTTTTGTTTTTTGCTGTTATAAATAAAGCTGCTATGAACATGTGTATGCAAGTCTTTGTATGGGTATGTTTTTATTCCTCTTCTATAAATGCCTGTTTAAGATTATTGTGTCATGGTGTGTTTAAAGGAAACTGCAAACCTATTTCCAAAGTGGGTGTACCATTTTACACACCCACCAGCAACGTGTGATGGTCCCAGTGTCTCAAATCCTTGCCAGGTACTGGTATTTTTAGTTGCAATTTGTTGTTGCTTTGGTTATCTTAGCATTTAGTGGATGTGGAACCATAGCTCATTGTGGTTTA
>NW_006339162.1:0-404 GCF_000327345.1 Myotis davidii
TAAAAGATAGCTAGAGAAAAATACAATGTCAACAGAATTTAAAATAAATAATAAAATTAGAAAAGGTTTGGGATTTGTTATTTTGCTTTCAGATAAGAAAGATTAGAACATGCTTATTTGCTACCAATAATTACCCAGGGATGAGGGTAAATTTAATGATGGCAAACAGACGGGACATAATTATAAGATCAAAGGTCTATAAGACTAGTCTTAATGAAGTTAATAATGTGCCCTAGGAAAAAAAATTGGTAGGTAGAGGAGCTGGGGTACTAATCCAGGTGTGTTTTGACTCGAAGGTGCGTCCTCTTTCTACCACACCTTGACTATAATAAATACAGGGTGGGCCAAAAGCCAGTGTACAGTTGTTTTTATGGAAAATAAAACAATAGTAAATAATATTACAA
>NW_006339163.1:0-403 GCF_000327345.1 Myotis davidii
CCCCCATGCAGGCCTCCTCTGAGCATGTCAGGTTTAGAATGTGGACCCTTCTTCATCTCCAGGTGTATAAGATATTTTGGACCAAGGGGAAAAGAGGGCTAAGAGATATCAGATTTCAGAAATAAGAATAGGCATTTTATAGGCAGTTGAGGGAGAGCTGAACACACAGGGCGGAACAACCCCATAGGTGACTCAGAAACAAAGGGACACAGACAGTTTCTAGCTAACAGGCACCTGCCTGAAGCCCTCTGTTTACCAGACTTAATTCAAATGAGGCTAAGTGAACATCCTAAGATCTTCCTGAAGCAGGTTTCTCTGTCTGATCTCTGGGGCAGGAAAGGGGGGAAAGCCAAAGGTTCTTTCTGAGTCTTTTGCTTCCTAATAAATAATTTAAAATCAATAT
>NW_006339164.1:0-404 GCF_000327345.1 Myotis davidii
CTGGGAATCAAACCTGCCACCTTTTGGTGTCTGGCTCCAACCTCCTGAGCCATGCAGCAGGGCCTCCTGTCTGTGTTTCTTTCTTGAATCTCTCCTGATGAAAACACCTGGTGTAGATGGTACCTGTGCAAGTTAATCCTTTAGGATCAGATGGAAGTCACTGTGAGTTGTCCAGAGGGCCAATTCCTTCAATGACAACAGCTGTTTCTCCATTGCTAATTTTCCCAAAAAGTTCATCAATAACTCCCTTTTTAAGTGACGACTCTCCAAATACACAGACACATCCTGCTTTTCACGTATTTGGACAAGCTCAGAGAGGTTTGTTTGTTTTTGTTTTTTAAATTTCAACTTAGAAAATCTCTTGGATTCTCTAATAAATAGGTTATTAATTAGAAATCACCACA
>NW_006339165.1:0-404 GCF_000327345.1 Myotis davidii
TGGAAATGTTACAATATTTTAAGAATTTGAATCTGCAGAGTTGTGACATTGATTTGGAATACTCTTAGATTAATAAAGTATTATGAGAATGTTTAATAAAATAGATATCAATACTTTGTTATTGAATAGAATGTCTTCTAAACGTGTTAACACTAAGGAAACATTTGGTTTATTTTACATTTTGAAATATAAATATTTTTTTGGGGGGGATTTTTAACTTTTAAACTGAAGTTGTTATTAACCTTAAAGAACTTTATATATACTTAATTAGCCTGCTAACATTATACATTCTAAGCATAAACTTTTTAATGTAAATGCTTGTTAGTGTTAGGACTTCACCTTATCCAGATAGTAGTTATCATGTTTCCCATTGGGACTTTTCAAAGTTTGGAAGCAGAAAGAGT
>NW_006339166.1:0-404 GCF_000327345.1 Myotis davidii
TGGATTTCCATATGCAGAATACTGAAATTGTATCCTTTTCCTATATAAAATCAATTCAAATTGGATTAAAGATTTAAATGCAAGGCCTAAAACTAAAATATTAAAAGGAAATATAGGGAAATACTTTTTGACAGTTATTTGGGCAATGAATTTTTGGATATGACCCCAAAAGCACAGGTAACCAAGGCAAAAATAGACTAATGGAATTATACCAAATTAAAAGGCTTCTGCACAGCCAACGAAAAAATCAATAGAATTTCGAGACACCTATGGTATGGGAGAATATATTTGCAAACCATAAATCTAAAAAGGGGTTAAAATTAAAAATACATAAGAAACTCAAAAAACTTAACACCAAAGAAAAATGACTTAATTTAAAAATAGGCAAATGACCTAAATAGACA
>NW_006339167.1:0-404 GCF_000327345.1 Myotis davidii
GAAGCCAGAAAACACACCACATATAATAAACAGTTAAACACATAAAGACAATCCATTCTAGAAAGATGGTGAAAGACTTACACACTGAAAATGACACAGCAATGCTAAAGGAAGCAGATACAAATAAACTGAAATACATTCCCTTATATGTCCACGTGGCTACACAATAAACAGATTACCTATGGAAATTCCAAGGCAATTTTAACGGTAATTTAAGCAAAAGAGATTCCGGAGAGGCTAAATACTTCAAATATAGGAAAGTGGATATTCATGTTTTCACACTGAAAAACATTTTACAAAGCAAGGGTAAGCAAGTGGGTGTGATCCTGGAAAAACACAGATCCATACACCAATGAAACGGAGGAGAGTGCCCGACATAAACCCTGAGGAAGCCTTACCTGCAT
>NW_006339168.1:0-404 GCF_000327345.1 Myotis davidii
TATATGTGATATGCCCTCAAATGGTAATATATTTGGAGGGGCAGGGCCTATATTTAGGGAATGGTTCCATTCATATGTTATCAGTCGACTTCAACTTAATAAAGTGAGATGCCACTCCCTGAAGGTGGCTTACTTGCCTCACACACACTCAGCGTCCTGTGGGTCAGCACTGTCACTTTAAGCGGCCAGTTGCTTAAATGGAAGTCAGTGAAGAGATCTCTTGTTTTATGGATGAATTTCACAGGCTCTGGAAAAGAATATCTGGCACAGCTATGGTGTAGTAAGATAGAAGCTGGGTTAGAGTGACAGAGTTTATAAACACATCGAGATAATGAAATGCTATAAGAAAATTTTATCAGCAAATGTGCAGAATGATACAGAAGGGTGATAAAAAGTTAAGGGAC
>NW_006339169.1:0-404 GCF_000327345.1 Myotis davidii
CCACTGAGCCAAACCAGCCAGGGCTAAAAACATAGAGGTTTTTTTTAAAGAGTAACTGGAAAGTACTTCAACTTCACCAATGAAGACAGGTGAGAATCACAAAAGCCAGGCTCAATTCTGCCATCTACTGCCTAGCAGCAGGAACCATGGTTGGTTGAGACCTGAATCCGTTCTGGTCCCCAGGGTCACTGCTAGAACATCAACACCCATTTAGAGAAAGATGGAATGCAAGCCACTGAGATTATGCCCAAGAGATGTAGCAAGGCTCACATCAACAAATAACAGATGCCGGGTTCAATTTAACACAGTGAATAATTACACCAAGCCAGGGTCTCTAATATATCTATCTAATATATCACTAATTATATTCCACCCCTTTTAAAGCTTCTGGAGTTAAAAAAAAA
>NW_006339170.1:0-404 GCF_000327345.1 Myotis davidii
TGATAAAACACCAGAATTAACAAGCCTTCATCCACAGTAAATATGGAAAAATCAAGTGTTTCTCTGCATTGGCAAAAATGATTGAGAAATGGAAATGAGGAAACATTTTGCATTCACAGTTGGTGTCTGCAGTTTACCTGTATGCCGCAGGGGAACCAGTGCAGGATACGAAGCCTGGGAGAAATAGGATCAGGTTTGCATTTTGAAAAGAATGCTTCAGCAACTCTGAAGAGACTCGTTTGAAGCAAGGAGACCAATTATAAGGCTCCTGCAAAGATCCAGGCAGAGATGATGAGGCCTCAAGCAAAAATAGTCTTGAGAAAGAAGAGAAGGGGAAGGAGCTGAGATAGCAAGTATGGAGAATCCAGAAGGATTTTCGATCAACTGATGGGAAGGAAGGGAGA
>NW_006339171.1:0-404 GCF_000327345.1 Myotis davidii
CCACCATGGCTCTTGCACCATGGCTCTCACAGTGCTCTGGTGATGTCACTGAATGTGGGTCTGGGGAGAGACGTGAAGCTACACTCCATTCTACGTACAACAGATCTAGGTAAGAGCACAGATAATGATAGCAAAAGGCAGTAAAATGGCTAGGAAACATTGAGTATTTAATGACTTCGTTTTGAATACAATTTACTTAATTGTAAGCTTATTTAATTTATGTTTTCACATTGTCTGTGTTTAACAACTGGGTCATGGAATTCCTGCCAGCTCTAGCACACTGCGAGTCCCAGGTCGCTGTGAGGGGAGGGCTCACCCCACGATGGAAAATGGGGCCAGCAAGCCCACTGGCCTGAGTGCACATTGCACAGGCGCGCACACACACACACACACACATACACACA
>NW_006339172.1:0-404 GCF_000327345.1 Myotis davidii
GATGGCAGTGTTATGCTCCATGTCGATGGTGGAACTGATGGGTGTGTGGACGGTGGTGAGGACGAGTTCGGCTGGCACCTGCCCAGGGTCTTGCCTGCTGGATATAGATAACCACACCCCAAATATCTCCTTGTGTCTGTAGGGTTTGCAAAGGCCAAAGTGGGACTTGATTTAGATGGGCCTGGGGAAGCGGGTGTGACCAGGGGTCTCCCTGGGGAATGAAGTCGAGCTGGAGTGTGGAAGGGCAGCCAGCCAGGGGGCGTGGGAAGGGAGGGATCCAGGCAGAGGGGCCAGCCTGTGCCAAGGCCCTGTGGTGGAGGGAACACGGCCCGTGACGGGTAAAGAGCCGGAGAGGCCAGGGAGGCAGGCAATGGAGCTGGAGTAGGGGCGACCCTGGGGGAGTC
>NW_006339173.1:0-404 GCF_000327345.1 Myotis davidii
TTTATGGTTTCCCATCTTATGTTTAAGTTATTTCTCCCATTGTCAAACACCTTCTTTCCTGATTCTTAGAAGTGATTTCCAAGTGTTTTTAAAGTATTGGATACAATTAACTGCTGCTTTTCAGTGAATCACTAGTAGTTTCTAACACTGCGCTATAGTGCACTTACTGCTCTTTAGCAGTGATTTTCCCCAGTTGTCAAACACCTTTCTACACTTGTGATGTTTAGAAGTGACTTCTAAGAGTTTTCTAACTATTTTGTAGAGTTTACTGCTGCTTCTTAGTGAATTCCTAGTGGTTTCTGACACTGGGCTATAGTGTGCAGAGTGCTCTATAGCAGGGATTTCCCCTCATTGTACAAAATCCTTCTATACTGTTTCCTCGGGTTTAGAAATGACTTTTACTT
>NW_006339174.1:0-404 GCF_000327345.1 Myotis davidii
CCATTCCCACACCACTGGACACTTAGACTGGTTCTTCGCTGGTTTTCCACAGTTAATGGAACCTGAGGCTCCTGTAGGACTTCTCACTATTCCAAGTCTTTCCACTGGAGCCTCTTGAATGACCTTCACTGAGTTCCTTCACATTCTAGGGGCATAGGCATTGATATGTAACAATATTTTATTGAGGTAACATTGGTTTATAACATATGTTTCAGGTATACAACATTATAACTTGATATCTGTATACACTGTATTATGCTCACCACCAAGTTTACTTCATTCAGGGTTCTTCACTCACCTAATTACAAGTCTCTTGCATTTTCACCATGTCAGGATCTAGCCTTTGGTACATCCCCTGAGTCTTTGTTATGTACTTCCGTACCTCCTCTGAGTCTCAGTGTGCT
>NW_006339175.1:0-404 GCF_000327345.1 Myotis davidii
AATCTTCATCAGTTGTGTAACGTATGCATATGTATACACATACTTATTCCAACTTCTCTCATTCATGTTACCTGTAGACATTTGTGAATCATTCTTGTGCCCAGTATTAGTGCTAATAGACAATTTCACATTTGCTCATCAATTTATTTAATTCTTACATCAAACCTGCAGTTTATTCCTGATGAATAAATAAAGTTACATAGGTGGTATTATTGCCAAGTTACAGATGAAGCAACAGGTTCAGTGAGGTTTTATATGAATTCTTCAAGGTCTCATAGTGCCACAGTTAGAATTTGGCCCTAGAACTCTCTTATTCAATGGTTTTTCTGTTTTAGTGCTGTTCTTCACTTTTTTTTTAAACACATTAAGCACCTAGTCCAGTGGTCGGCAAACCGCGGCTCGTG
>NW_006339176.1:0-404 GCF_000327345.1 Myotis davidii
AAATGCTGTTCTGAGAAATGCTGTTGTCCTTAACATATCACCCCAGCATTTACTTACTAGTATCCATTCCGGAAAACTGGTCATATTAACCTCACCATTAAGGAAATGTAAATTTCAGATCTTTCAGCAAGAGTCCCTCTTTAGTATTCTCTTAAGTTAATTGAGTCATTTCTTTAGTTATTAATGCTGGTCTGCCCTATCATCTTTGTTTTCTAGATCACTATGATCAATTTAATTCATTACTGACCTTAGACTGTCTTCCATGCCCTACTTGGGCTCCACATTCTGGGATTTGAAGAGTTTAGTAGAAGAAAAACATTCTTGTTTGAGAGGACTGATATTCATTTGATATGCTTGGCTACCAGGCCAGTTGTTGAAATATTGAAATGCATTAGTACTGATTA
>NW_006339177.1:0-404 GCF_000327345.1 Myotis davidii
GGCTGCCTCCTGCACTCCCCCCACTAGGGATTGAGACTGCAACCCAACTTCTAACATGCATAGAATAGGGCATGGTGTCAGGTACTAATTTTCTACTGAATTCCTCTCCATTTCTAGTAGGTTTTCTTATCTTCCCTACTCTAGAATGTTCCACTCCTCCCATCTTCATCCTCTAACATACATTCATACTCTCTGTGATCTTAGTTATTCATTTATTAAATAATTAATCATCACACTTGGAATTATGGAGTAAAATAAAAATATTGGAGTCCCTTGGAGGATTTACACAGTGCCACGACTAAATACAAGGCACGATTTAAAGAATCTGCACTGGACACACCTTTGTCCAAACTCTTTCTCCAAAAGTGTCTGAGATAAACCTAAATTCAGAATTAGTCAGCCTG
>NW_006339178.1:0-404 GCF_000327345.1 Myotis davidii
CCCCATGAGCAGGGCTGGCTCAATTCCGTGTTCATCTTAATTAGCTAGCATTAACCATCATTAGGGTTTTATATGGTACAATGAACATTACTTCGTAACTTCCACCTAGGTCACTGGGAGCTAGATCATAACACATGTTATCAATCATCAATTTCCCTGGGCTTTCTTAACACCTAGCTTTTATTTTAAAAGTTAAGGTCAATGTTAAGTGTTACACTTCAGTGGAAAAAAATTAAAAAATCAATGTTAATTAACAATGTTAATTAAATTTTAATCATGTAAATGAAAGCATTTTTCATTCACTTGCCTAGTAAATTATAGTCAGGTAGTCTCCCATATATTACTTGAGATGACATAGATAATAGCATCCATGACTAGAGAATGGGGAAGAAAACTGAATAAAA
>NW_006339179.1:0-404 GCF_000327345.1 Myotis davidii
GTCTCTACTTATTGACTCTGGTAGCAGTGGGCAGCCAGACCCTTGCATGTCTGGTATCAAGGTGGCAACCTGGGCCTGCAGGGGAATATGGGGAACCAGGAGAAACAGGAACAACAGGAAGCACTCAGCAATGTTTGTGGTCCCATCGCTGGGATCTTGCCATTCATGTAGAGGCAATGAAGCTAGCCCAAGGAAGATGTGGTCCCTGGGTGAGCTGGTTCCCCGGGACCGATTGGTTTCCATTAAAAGCCCTCTCTGGCACATGACTCCCACTCGGCACACGGTGTTCACACGTCCCTCATTTCCTGACTCCTCTCCTTCTGCTGTGGCACTTTTGTGGCCACTAAGAGGGCATCTGGCAGGGCCATCAGGCTCAGGGGACTGTGTTGGTGCCACGGTCCCGA
>NW_006339180.1:0-404 GCF_000327345.1 Myotis davidii
ATGAGAGGCATACAGGAATTAGAAAAGAATTGAAAGTGGCAAGGATACATGTTAAAAATGCAAATGAATCGGGCCATGTGGGTAACTCTAAGTATCTTGTGAGTCCCTTTCTGTCCTCAGCAAACACAGAATCTTTACCATTACCATAACTCAGGCTTTGAGGGATTAGAGTTTATAGAAAATAGAACTTTTTATGTAGGCTAAATGATAGTTAAAAGCATTGTTCAAGCAATATTATTTAGCCATTTATCTTGCATTTATTTATTTAGAGTTTAGGGAACTTGTCAAATCTCTGTAGAGTTAACAGATGATTTCCTGAGTAGCTCTTTTGTACATCAAAATGATGCATTATTAACATGTATCCTCACCACTCAATTCTTTTCTAATTCCTGTATGCCTCTCAT
>NW_006339181.1:0-404 GCF_000327345.1 Myotis davidii
AAAAAAAAAGTAAATGTTTCTGGGGGAAAAAAAAGTAAAAGAAATCAGTCTGAAGCCACAATTTTTTATTGCCAAGCAGGACTGCTTTTCAGAAGCCTGCATCTGTTACAAACAGACCAGACAAATACACACAGAAATAGAAAGCTTCAAAGAAAGGGTGTGACTCACATGCCTTGCTTTAATAGCAGTAATCAGGCTATCTTCTGAAGTACATTGGTTTTCCAGACATGTATCCTAAAGGTGCCTTCATATTGCTGAAAATCAGCTGGTATTTGAAAGCTTGCCAGCTTGAAGCCATTAATTGACAACCTGGAAAGCCTAGCTTCACAGGAAAGGAAATTATACAAAGAGGTGAGCCTTGAGTCCTCGCACCTCCCCCGGAGAAACAGCAGAGGGAGCTGCCA
>NW_006339182.1:0-404 GCF_000327345.1 Myotis davidii
GATCGAATCAGCAATTTAAAGGAAAAGATAACAGAAAACACCCAAGCAGAACAACAAAAGGAAAAAAAGGTTTTTTAAATGAGGAAAGTCTAAGAAATGTTTTGGACAACATCAGGCTTAACAACAGTCACATTATAGGGGTACCAAAAGGAGAAGAGACAGCAAGGGATTTGAAAAAATGAAGAAATAATCACTAAAATCTTGTGCCTAGTCTGTTCAGGTAACATACAGAATCCCAATCAAGATGAACTCAGAGACACATCATAATTTCAATAGCTAAGGTTAAAGACAAAGATCATCTTAAGAGAAGCAAGAGAAAGACAGTTACTTCCCCTGAAACTGTCAGCATATTTCTCAACAGAAACATCTCGGGCCAGAAGGGATTTGCAGGAAATATTCAAAGT
>NW_006339183.1:0-404 GCF_000327345.1 Myotis davidii
GCCTGGCCACAGACCAGTTTCCTCACTGGACACTGAGCGGGGTGTGCTGCAGGTGGGGGGACTGCCTCCATCAGCTGGCTCCGAGGGAAGGAGGCTCTCCTCCATGATGTGCGTGGCCCCAGCCAAGCAGCGGGAAGGGCTGAGAGCAACGAGGAGGTTTCCCTGAGGAAAAGAAATTCTGCCTAAGACTGCGGCACCAGCTCTGCCGGAGACGCTCAGACTGCCAGCCCAGCCCGTCCACAGGTTTCAGACTTGCCAGCCCCCACATTCTCCTGAGCCAATTCCTAGAAATAAACATATGTATGTAGATAGAGAGATCAGGGTAGAGGAAGACAGGAGAGACATATAGATATGGATATAGATATAGATACCCATAGAGACATAGATACAGATGTAGAAATAGA
>NW_006339184.1:0-404 GCF_000327345.1 Myotis davidii
CATGCCCTTGACCTGAATCGAATCCAGGACCCTCAGTCCACAGGCCGACACTCTGAGCCAAACCAGATAGGGTTGCCTTTTCCATTTTAAAAAATTGTTTCCTTAGCTGTCAGAAGCATTAAAAAGTTTGTTGTAGTCCCATTTGTTAACTTTTGTTTTTGTGCTTGTGCTTTGATGTCACATACAAAAAATCATTGCAAACACCAATGTCAAGGTACTTTCCCCCTGTTTTCTTCTAGGAGTTTTACATTTTTAGGTCTTACATTGAAGTCTCTAATCCATTTTGAGTTAATTTTTCTCAATGGTGTAAGATAAGGGTACAATTCCATTCTCTTGCATGTAAATATTCAGTTTTCCCAAAACTTTTTTTAGTTTTTTTAAAAATATTTTTTATTGATTTCAGA
>NW_006339185.1:0-404 GCF_000327345.1 Myotis davidii
TCACTGCTCTAGCACTTTGGAGCCATTGTTAGGGAAAATAAAGGTTACCTGAACACAAGCTCTGCGATACCAGGACAGTGGATCTGCTAACCCAGGCAGCTACCAAGTGACTCACAGACCCGGGGAGCGTGCACAGGGTAAGGATGCTGGACAAAGGGAGGTTTCACATGCTGGGTGGATGGAGCAAAATTTCATCATGCTTCTCAGAATGGCACACAGTTTGAAACATGAACTGTTTCTGTCTGGAATTTTTCATTTGATGTTTTTGGACCATGGCTGACCGTGGGTAACTCAAACCACAGACAGCGAAGCTGCAGATAATGGAGGATGCTCAGGAAACAGGTTGAATTGAACTGAACTTTGAAATTTTTAAAAATTGGAATAGTGGAACCCACATAGGCTTT
>NW_006339186.1:0-404 GCF_000327345.1 Myotis davidii
CTCACATCGATATTTCTCTCTGTCTTTCTCTTTAAAGATCAATGGAAGTATCCTTGGGTGAAGATTAAAAAACAAAAACAAACCTGAACTAACTTACATAAAGTTCTAACTATACGGCACTCAATAATTGGTAGCTATTATTCTAAACAATCAAGTTTACTTAATATTAGCCATTTCTCAACTCAGAGAGATTCACTTAATAGTAAGGTGAGGGAATTCATGATCAGAGTTATGATAGCACCTTAAATTGAAGAAGCAAGGTGCTGATTTTAGTTACACTTATCCCAATAGTTGGGCTTTAGTTTATGATATGATATGAAACAACTCACATTTTACTAAATGCAAATAATTTTCCTAATGGAGGCACAAACACTTAAAAAAAATTTTTTTTTATTGATTTCAGA
>NW_006339187.1:0-404 GCF_000327345.1 Myotis davidii
GAGCAAGCTGTACTCCACAAATGAGCTGAGAACACTAACACAGGGAAGGTGAAGAGATTAGCAGCATCTGGTTGCAAACAGCACAGCATCTTGCATCCTGAGATCGGGAAAATGGTGAATGGCTGAGAGCAAAGTAAAGGCAATAGGTGGCATACTGGAGACACAGCAGCCATGCACCTCACATGACCAAGCACATGCCAGCTTGCAAGAAACGCTGAGCACATGCTGCCACTCACACAGGGAAAGTGCTCTGGAAGCAGGATCTGAAGATGCCACCACTGCATAACCCTGTCTTGAATCCTGCGAAAACCCCATGAAAAGGAACTGCAAGCATAACCAGGAGAGCAGCTAGCTATCACTGTTAGGCTACTCTACCCTCACTCACTCTCCTCCCTTGTCCCTTC
>NW_006339188.1:0-404 GCF_000327345.1 Myotis davidii
GGTCGGGGGTTCTCCCTGTGAAGAGAAGCCATGGCTGCTGGGCTGGAGAACGGCTTAGGAGCGGATGTGAGCCTCTCTCCTCTCTGTAGCTGACCGCAAATTCTCATTTGAATGTGCTGACAGAGAGAGGAGCAGAGTGACGGGCACTGCGAGGATTTTACCCCAAATAGTGTTATAAGGAGATAATGAAGATAACAAAAAAGAAGTTGGACTGGAAAATACAGACAAAAAAGCCTGAAAGAGCCGACAGATCTTTTCAATACATTGGAAGTTTTTAGTTGGGAGGGGGTTAGGGTGTCAAAGTTGGCAGTCTGGCTAATAAGGAATCAACTAACATGGATTAAAAATACCTATTACTACAGGAATGTTTTTGTGTGATATTGAGAAATAATGTCTACCTTTTA
>NW_006339189.1:0-404 GCF_000327345.1 Myotis davidii
TCTGGCCAATTCATGGAACAACAGTGATCAATCACAATTGTTTTTACTGAATTGAGTTGCTGGTACAATGTCACAACAAACTGATTAAATTCTCCCAGAAGAAATCATCAACTTTATTTGGACTAATGCTATCTAAGATCTTAAGTTAGAAAGCTGTTTTCATTCACCCTTCAAGGAAAAGTCTTGCTTTTGAAAACTCAGCAAAACCGATTTAGTATTTTCAGAATAAACCTTATCTAAATAGTACACTACATCATTATTCACATTTTAGGATATCAAAAATATTGTTATTAGTTTAATAATGACAATTAATCTATATTTCAAAATATTTTATTAATTGACCCATCCTGATGCAGTGTTTTACTAGTAAGTTGTCTCCCTTTTCTCACACATGTTTACTTCTC
>NW_006339190.1:0-404 GCF_000327345.1 Myotis davidii
AAAAAGAAAAGAAATGCATGCAAAGGTTCTTTGCAAAGTGTCTATACAAAACTTATACATGCACATAAGACAATTTTAATAATAATCTCTTAACATTAATAATTTATCATCCAATATTATTTTGAATTTCTTACATATTTGTGTTATTTCCACAAACATTCTAATGATGGTGAATATTTCTCATGTTATTTATGAATTTCTGTGTGTTAATTATAGCTCTCCCTCAGTTTTCCCCAAAAGATATTAAAAATAGGCAGAAAAGGATGCTACTTTAATATACCTGTGACCAAAATATCTAAAATTGAATTAAGTATAATACATGTTAATAGTACACACAACTACAATGTGGAATATGAGTGATTTAAATGGAAAGTATCCTAATATATAAAAACCCAGGGTCCATA
>NW_006339191.1:0-404 GCF_000327345.1 Myotis davidii
TGTAATCTCTTTCCACAAAGCCTGTGAATATCTTCATGAGATGACTAGGCTCCTGATTCAATATCTCCACTGAGAATATAAGGAAACATAAGTTATAGGAAGACTAATGGGCAGGGGTGCAGATTGGATATCCAAACTATGTATGTGAGAGCAGGCCTGGGAATTGTCCAGAAGCAAAGCAAACTACTGTATCCAACCAGTAGAAAGTGGTTCCATTTGAATCCTGCAAGGTTCACATTCTTCAATTCTCTAGATTCACACTTTCTTTTAGTTAAAATGAAATGCAATAGAGTTGAACAAAAATAGGAGAAAGGGTTGTGGGAAAGGAGGGAGAGTGCTACTGACTCAGTGAAACCAACCCCTGGGCTTAGCAGTAGACACACACACACACACACACACACACA
>NW_006339192.1:0-404 GCF_000327345.1 Myotis davidii
GGCTCCCTGGTGGTCTTTTGGGGATCCTGAACTCTGGGCTTAACATTTGGGGGCTCATCGGGGATCCCCAAGACCCTCAAGGGACCCATGATTCGGAGAGTCTGACTGGCCGCGGTAGGTGTCTGTATGTTTATGTGTTCTGTCCTGTGTGAGCTCATCTCTGTAATTCTGGTAGTACCTGAAGTGGTCTAGGTGGATGCAGTGGAGGACCACAGGCTGGAGGAGTCGGAAGACATTCCCCTCATCCTCTGGAGGGACGTGGAATCCCCTCACACGGGACGGGGAATCCTCTCAAGGATCTGAGATGAGACGGGTCGCTCCCGCCCGTTGGCGTATGGCCATCGTCTAGCTTTTGGTTTTGCTTCCGTGGAGTTAGAAAGTTGTTTGGGTTTTGCTTCCATGGA
>NW_006339193.1:0-404 GCF_000327345.1 Myotis davidii
GTTTCGGCCTTCTTTTTCTTTCCCTGATGATGGTGATGATGATAGCTGCCACTTACTACGTGTGTGTGCCCATGTGCCAAGTACTCTGCAGGCATCATCATATGACCTTGTGACACATTTTTAAGGTGAAGACAGTGAGGTCTGGGGAAACAGTGGAATGTAAGAGGCCCCAAGTCGCAAGCTGGTAGTAGAATCAGTTTTCAAACCTTGTCCTGTCCGGCACCAAGATCTGCCCTGTTCCACGTGTTCCCCTTGAAGCCTGTCCTGTGTATACACAGGACTGTGCACAGAGACCAGTGGAAAAGCCAGCCTGCTGCTGACCGGGAAGGGACACCAGTGAACATAACACTAACAAACTTCAGTGGGCGGGCCTTCTCCTTTGTTCTTTTTGCTGTATAATAAAA
>NW_006339194.1:0-404 GCF_000327345.1 Myotis davidii
CAGGCAAAATAGAGAGTCCAGGACTCTTTGGACACTCTAAAGATAAAACTTTCACGTGTGTTGTGCTTTTAATTTTCTCTATAGGACTAGCAAAAGGAAAAAATAATTTTCTAGCTAAATGGGTTAACAATCCCCATAAGCCATCTCAAAGGTGGATTTGGGAACTCAGGAATAGTATCACTGGGGAAATCCTTACTGAACCTGACTGGGGACGTATACTCCTAACCACAGACATATCAATTGGTCCCCCTGGCCAACTAAACTCCTTTCCGCTGCTATAGAACTTTTAACGTTATTACTCCTTGCCCTCATTCTGGGACCCTATCTTATAAACTGGTTTACTAATTTCATTCAACAAAGAATTAATTTTATCAAGCTCATGGTCCTCAGGGGTCGATATAACC
>NW_006339195.1:0-404 GCF_000327345.1 Myotis davidii
GTGGAATTGTGCATCTGACACCTGTATAATTTTTTAACTAGTGTCATCCCAATAAATTTAAAAAATAAAATAGCAATATAATAGTCAAAAAATAAGAAGCTGTCTTTTCAGTTAGATGAATTCAAATTAAATTTTAAAGTTGCCCAGCCAGTGTGGCTCAATGTTTGAGCATCGATCTATGAAACAAGAGGTCCCAGGTTTCATTCCTGGGTTTGATTCCAGAATTTTATTCTTGGTCGGGGCACATGCCTGCGTTGCAGGCTTGATTCCCATCAGGGGGTGTACAAGAGACAGCCAATGGAAGAAGCAACTGATCAATATTGATGCATTCATTTTTCTAATTCTCTTTCCTTCTCCCTACCTCTCTCTCTAAAAATAAATAATAACCTATTTTTTTTAAAAAA
>NW_006339196.1:0-404 GCF_000327345.1 Myotis davidii
TAAATTGTAAGGAATAATGTGTCATCTTTTTTCTTTCCTTTTCCTAGCACAGTGCTTTAAAAAAAACACAGTCTCATGTCTTAGAATACAGTCATCCTTTCTCTGTGTGGACATTTCTACCTTAGAAGTACTTGGATATTTTTGCCCTTATGGATGTAGCTATTGCCTCATGAACATTTATCCTTACACCTCATACAAACGGAGGTTATATCTAAGAAGGTTTCAAAATGCATTCATTTCAAATGCATTTATTAATTTATTAGATAAATGATGCAAATTTGGAGTAGAAAATAGCAAACTATAGATGAAGAAAAGGAAAAAATGACCACTTAAAGTTCTACCTAACAGGCAGGATCAGCATTGAACACTTTGGTTTATAGCCTTCCTGGCTGGCACATACTAAT
>NW_006339197.1:0-404 GCF_000327345.1 Myotis davidii
GGGGGTCTCAGACCAGCAGCAGCAGCATCACCTGGGAACATGTTAGAAATGCAAGTTCTCAGGCCCAATCCCAGACCTGCTGAATCAGAAACTTGAGATGGGGCAGCAATCTGAGTTTTAACACATCCTAGAAGCAATTTTGATGCCCATGCTAAAGTTTGAGGTGCAGTGAAGTACAGAAACAGAGTGGGTGAGATATACAGTATTCTACGGTATTTCACAAAACCGATGTGTCTCTAATGTCAATGAAGACTTATATGAGCTAAGAGAAAGACTGGGATCCTTGAAAAAGTGATAAGGCCAAAATTAGTATCCTGTGATAAACCTTTATTATCCACTTAAATAATACCTTCAATTTAAAAATCAATGCCTCCAATGTACAATATCTTACCACAGCCAATACC
>NW_006339198.1:0-404 GCF_000327345.1 Myotis davidii
TATTTCTCTCTCACATTGATGTCTCTCTTTCTCCCCCCCTTCTCTCTTTAAAATTAATAAAAAAATATTTTTAAAAAGGAAAACACACAAAAAAGCCTTTTTGGACAGAGCCTGCTTGGGCAGCACATATAGTAAAAGCAAAACGATACAGAGGAGATCAGCATGGCCTCTGTCTGCACAAGGGCGGCACACAAATTTGTGAATTTTTTTTAAAAAAAGCCTTCTTGGACATCAAAGGTCAGGGGTTTGGTGAAGAGTTTTCAGGGGGGTTTGGCAAAGGTCAGGAAATATTCTGAGGGAGGATAAAGTAAGGTTTATAAGCAGGAAAGGGCACATTCCAAATCCTCTGTTGCCGATGCCATCAGTTCCGTTGGGCCGCGATACCTGAGGATCTGGCTGGAGGC
>NW_006339199.1:0-404 GCF_000327345.1 Myotis davidii
AAAAAAAAAAGAACAGCCCCATGAAACTCATCATTTAGAATAACCTTGTTCCTTACATCACAATATTTCCTTTAAGAAAACCACTGGGAGGAGAAAGCCTCTCTTCATCCCAATAGGTAGACATCTTTGGCCGACTGGCTGTTTTCTTCAAGGGGAAATTATGAATTACATGTATACCCAAGAAGATCCCACTTCTCTGGCTGACTGTTAGAATGGCCAGGTCAGATACGCAGGTAAGTCAATGATTGCGCTGTACGGTTTAGCTTAATCCCTGCCTTTCCTTTGCCCCTCACCCCCTGCTTTGCTTTACTTTCTCCCTCTTAAAAGAAAACATTTGAAATTGTTTTTGTACACCCCCATGATCAGATGTCACATAACTTAATATGTGATCATCCCAATAAATC
>NW_006339200.1:0-404 GCF_000327345.1 Myotis davidii
ATGTTGGTCCCAAATGTTGGTCCCTGTTTAAGTGCTTTATTTTTGTAAAAATTATGAAAAAGTGAACTATCATAGAAATGTTTTACTTAGAAAGTGATTTCTCCGAGATTTCACCTTCTAGAAAGATCTACTTTAATATTTTGATGTATCCAAGTGACTTTTGGCTATTTCTACACGTTACAGGCAATATTTGTTCTAAAGGCTGTGCTTCAGGAGCCAAAGATACATGATTTTACAGTCATGATGCCCACATAAAAGTGTTTTGTGCAATGGCACGATCATAGAAATAGTTCTCTGTCCTTTTAACATCTTGACTGGATATTAACTGATTTGAGAGGTTGTGTTATTATTTTGCTAAGTTCTAGAGTGTTTCTAACTATTGGTTTTATTACATTATATTCAGA
>NW_006339201.1:0-404 GCF_000327345.1 Myotis davidii
CCATGTCCTTTGCCAATACTCAGTGTGGTCAGACTTTTTAATGAGCAGTAGCATTGAACATCTTTTCATGCTTATTGTACTTATTTTTATCAGAAAGCTAATTTAACTTCCTGGTTATTCCTAAAGATTCTATGTGACTTAATTGGGTTTTATAGGTACACAAATTAATCAGGTGTCAGTAATGATATTTATCTTCTTTCAGTGATGATGTTTCAGTTCCTTTTTTACTTTATCTTATTTAATTGGTGAGAACTTAAATAATAATGGTATATTTATCTTTTCCCTGATTAACATGATCAGTTTAACATCAAAAGATGATATTGACATTAGAATATTTAATTCTTTAAGTATACAGTGGGGCCTTGACATAAGAGTGTCCCAACTAACGAGTTTTTCAAGATACG
>NW_006339202.1:0-404 GCF_000327345.1 Myotis davidii
CTTTATTTAAACTGAAAAACAGAAAAGAATTACTATATCTGATTGTCATATTTAAAAAAAACTTACATAGGAAAATTTTATTGTCCATGTATGCTAGTAGTTAATCTAATATCTAATATTAACCTAATATTACTGTACATATAGTCTTTTTACTCTTTTTTATGCTAATAAGGTAGGTATGCAATCCTGATGTATATGTTTATTTTTCAAATAACACTACAAAGCTACCTAAAGCCATTTGGAATATATAAAATGAAAAAATAAAATGATCAACGTTCAATGACTACAATATATATTTTTCTGTTTAACACTAGAGGCAGAGGCACAGTGCATGAAATTTGTGCACAGGGTCAGGGGGCAGGAAGGGGGGCCTCAGACAGGTTGTGTCCACTTGAAATTTGGGA
>NW_006339203.1:0-404 GCF_000327345.1 Myotis davidii
CTCCCTCCTGTTTATCTCCGAGGCCCAGGGGTTTGTTGGCCTCACCTCTATTTCCAGACATTTCAGAGATTTCTGGAACGCCCGCTAATCTGTGCCTCTTCAAAGGGGCCCAAAGCATTCAGAACTGTTATGATGTGGGCAAACAAAAAGGTATATTTCCCACTCAGAGGGCTTGCCCACCCAGAATGTGACAGCGTTTAAATTCTCCATCTAAAATTCAGTCCTTTTGGGGAAGGCTTAATTTACCACAGTGTACCCTTTCGCTATCCAAACTGTTTTATCGCATAGAGTCCTTGTAAGGATGAAATTGAATGACTTAATGCCTACAAAGTGCTTAGTGCTTGAAACATAACCAGGATCCAATAAACAGTAGTTATGTTATTGTTCTCATGATATTGTGATTG
>NW_006339204.1:0-404 GCF_000327345.1 Myotis davidii
AATATACAAAATGAAGCTTTACAAATTTAATTATAGCAGGATAAGCTGGAGATATTTTAAAAATATATAAAAGCTTTCTTCAAAATTTAATTTTGCAAAGCTTTTCATTTAATATATACAGCTTGAGATCAGATAAAAAATAGAAAAGGTATTATGAAATTTCACTTAGAGTATAGTAAAAATTTCCATATAATGATTATTTCATTTAGCTTCTTTTGTAAATTCTGTATAGATTCTACAGAAAGCAAAGGGAACACTTAAATTAGAAAGAATACTCATCTACGATTAGAAGAATACTAGTATATTGTAAAAAAATTAAATTATGCATATTTAAAACATATACTCTGGTAATGGAATACTCTTAGAAAATAAAAACATAAAAATTTAAAATAGCTCTAGGTATT
>NW_006339205.1:0-404 GCF_000327345.1 Myotis davidii
GAAATCCTTCCCAGCCTCCTGAACAATGGATAACATCATTCCAGGTGCTCTTCCTGAATTATCCTGTGGAGCTCTGCCCAAGAACCTGGTCAGGTGAATTAACTGAGCCCAGGACTTTCACACAATAGAGTGAATTTTCCAAAGGGAAACTTTTTTCCAGATTTCTGAGAGGTCTTTAGTATGCATTCGATTCTTCAGAAGTCAATATTTGGCTCTATGAAATGAGAAACTGTCTTTCCACGATCCACATGTATCTCTCCTAGCAATAGACAAATGTAATCCAGAATTTCCCCAGGCCTTACTAGCCTGTGGGTATAAGTGAGTCATATTTTATTTATTTCTTTAGCAAATATCTTCCTAGGGCTCCAATGAGCTATTCTAAGTGCATTAAAACCATTACTTTT
>NW_006339206.1:0-404 GCF_000327345.1 Myotis davidii
TTTTTTAACTTCTGCAAAACATCATCCAAAACAACTGGCAGGGTCTCTTAGGGACTCGAAGGGAACCAGATAATGGCATGCACGCTGTCCTTGTCTGCCCAGAAAACTAGTTAAACTACAGGCCTGACTGTTGCATGGCAGGAGAGGAGGAGGCACTCCCTCATCTGCTCATCTTCTCTCGCCTGCCTGCCTTCCAGCAGGTTCCGTCCTGTCATCGTAGGGAGAATTGTGTTCCGTTCCTGGCCCTGAACAAGAGTGTTTTCAGTGCCAGAACTCCTTTGGGCTTTGCAGGGCGGCCCAGAGCAGGAAGCTGGGACTGCAGCTCAGCGGGCAGCTTCTAAGTAAATCTTAGTGAAACCACAACTCTTTTTTTTTAAAAATTGATTTCAGAGAGAGAGGGAGAG
>NW_006339207.1:0-404 GCF_000327345.1 Myotis davidii
TCACAACTGTAAACCTACTTTTGTCTCACCTTGTATAAATAGAATGATTATAAGGAATTGGCTCATATTATTATGGAAGCTGATAAATCCCATGATCTACCATCTGTAAGCTTAGACCCAGGAAAGCTAGTGGTGTAATACAGTCCAAGTCTGAAATCCTGAGAACCAAGGGAGCTGATGGTATAGATTCTCATTCAGTTCTGAAGGCGTGAGAACTAGGGATGCTAAGAGCAGATTGATGTCCTAGCTCAAGCAATCAGGCAGGAAGGTTTGAATTCTTTATTTCTCCTCCTTTTTGCCCTAGTCAGGCCAGCAACTGATTAGATGATACCCAGTCTAGTGATACCCACTCATAGGACACTAGTAACCTATGACGTGCAATGACATCATCCTTATTTCAATTA
>NW_006339208.1:0-404 GCF_000327345.1 Myotis davidii
ATAGTGAAGGCAATAAACAGTTTCCCACACATAAACTTTGTTTAATGATTGTACTATGGGAATACCTTGACAAAATAATTTGAGCAAAATTACATAAACATATTAATTGCAATGTTATACACAATTATGACAAAATGGAAATAGCTTGAATAGTGAAATTGACAGATATTGCTAAATTGTGATATGGCCATGTGACATGAGTATGTGATATGAGAGAAGGCTCACAATATATCACTGGATGAAAATAGCCAATGCTATGATATGATTCCACTTATATTCCTTTTAGAATTACTAAAATGTCCTTCTCTCATGTAAAAGAAAAACATCTAAAACAATAGAAGGGGATATCTGAATGCTGATTCCCAATTCTATTCCTCTAATTCAGTGGTTCTCAACCTTCTGGC
>NW_006339209.1:0-404 GCF_000327345.1 Myotis davidii
TCTATCCACTGAGCCAAACCAGTTCTGGCCCAATTATTTTTGCAAGAAAAAAATAATTTAGATGTTGGAAATTGGACACAGGGGAAATAGGAAATATTATTAAAATGTCTTGATTGTTGGGATACTTGAAATCTATGTCTGGTTACGTGTTTGAGTTTCAAAGGAAAGGAATTAAGTGGCACTTCATTCGAATGGTACACAGAGTTGGTTGAAGTGAGCATTGTGTGTTTCAGGGAGAGGGCTCTTTGTTCTTTATAAAATTATAAAAGAAAGAGGAGGAGGAAGAAGGAATCAACAGAAGGCATGTATTCTGGCCTTGATAACTCATGGGATAGGTGCTTCCAGGTTTCTCATTTAGGGAGTAGTTCCACCCCTTCCCAGTTCCCAAAGGGGAGAGAGAGAGA
>NW_006339210.1:0-404 GCF_000327345.1 Myotis davidii
ACACACCGCTCTTAGTTATTTCTCAAGTGGGACCATTTCTCCCCTCACCCTCAGTTCTTGGGCAATGCTAACTCTTGTCAAGGTGACTCAGCAGGTGCTGAGTTCAGACATTACAGGGACGCTGAAGTAAAGGGAAGGTTGGAACCAGGGTTGACACAGAACCCGTGAGATTTGGGTTCTGCCCTGACCTCTATGACCTTTGCATCTACATTTTCCAGACTCCAAACCCCAAGACCCAGTGCCGATTCTCACTGGGATGGGCGTGGCTGGCTTGGTCCTGGTGGTCTTCGCGGTGATACTATGTCAGACTCGAAATGACAACAGAAGGACCCTCGAGGCAGCCAGGATGTGAACACAGAGGGGACAACCGATCAGAGTGGGGGAGCCTTGGAGCCCATCTGATG
>NW_006339211.1:0-404 GCF_000327345.1 Myotis davidii
AACAACAACAACAAAAACACCATTATTTATGGGTGTGTCTCTGAGGATGCTTCCAGAACACATGAGCATCTGAATTAGGACACTGAGTAAGAAGATCATCCTCACCAAAGCAGGTGGACATCATCCAATCCATTGAAGGCCTGAGTAGAACAAAAAGGTGGAAGAAGCGTGAATTCACTCTTTTTGCCTTGGACATTGATGCTCCTGGTTCCTGAGGCTTTGGACTCAGACAAGGGCTTCCATCATCAGTGTTCCAGTTCTCCAGCCTTTGACTCAGACTTACACCATTACCTCCAGACACAGACTGAATAACACCACCAGCTTCCCTGGCTCTTCAGCTTCCAGACAGCAGATCATAAAACTTCTTAACCTCCATAATTGTGTGAGCCAATTCACATATAGGG
>NW_006339212.1:0-404 GCF_000327345.1 Myotis davidii
TTAGTTTCAGGTGTACAACATAATGATTCAATAGTTGTATATATTGCGAAATGATCACAATAAGTCTAAGAGTTGCATTGTTTAAACAGGGAGAATCGAACTTGGACTAAGTGTGAGGGGATCTGAAGGAATTAGTGTTAATTTTGTGAGGTCTTTGGTAGTATTTTGGTTGTGTGTGTTTTTAAGTCCTTCTCTGTTAGAGATGCAGATTGAAGTATTTATGGGTTAGGTAATACGATGTCCCAGGAAACAATTAAAACGTCCATCAACTGATGAATGGATAAACAAAGTGTGGTCCCCCATACAATGGAATATTACACAGCCACAGGAAAAAAATGAAACTCTGATATGTGCTACAACATGGAGGAACCTCGCAAGTATGCTAATCAGCGGTTCTCAACCTG
>NW_006339213.1:0-404 GCF_000327345.1 Myotis davidii
TCAGACTTGTTAGTGACATCTCTGGGTTTGTAAGGAAAACTATGGTAACTTAAATTCGTCAATATTCCAGCGTATAAGGAAGAAATTCCAGTATCTTCCCGTTTTGGACACGTGGCAGTTAACTGATTAATTATAGCATTGTTTATTTGTATTATAACTGTAAAGCTACTTTTGCCCACCCTATATAGACTAATTTCATGGCTTTGACATAAATAATAAAGAAACAAAACAAAGGCATGCACAAACAGTAAGAAAAAGCAGGCAACATTCCTGAGCCATTACACAAACCCATTCCAACAAGGCATAAACCTAAGAAAAAACTGTACCGCCTGAGGTTTATTAAAACAAAATAAAAATAAACTTCCTCAAAAACGAGTTCAAATTTAGCAACTGAGCTGAACACA
>NW_006339214.1:0-404 GCF_000327345.1 Myotis davidii
AAAACATTTGCAAAACAAAGTCTGCAAATGTGGGACACCAGTGGAGTGCTCTTCCCTTGCAAGTTCTCTCTCAAAGCCAGCACTTCAAGGAAAAATGATCAAGATTAGCCTCATCCTCTTCTTACTTATTCCAAACTCTTAAATAGTTCCTACAAGTCTACCAGTGTTCTGAATAAGACCTGATTATATCCTTAGGGTAAAAATTTTTTCAGTTGAATTGCTGGCCAAAGAGAATAAATATCTTAAAAACTGAACTGTGTGTGGCCCAGTGTCAAAGCCCACCAGTAGCAAGCATGACTTTGTTATTGGAGAAGTTGGGGCGTCCTCTCCCCAATTCAGTGCTGGGGGTGGTGTCTTCACAATATCTCCAGGAAAAGAATTTTCTGAGACTCACACAGGAGGAT
>NW_006339215.1:0-404 GCF_000327345.1 Myotis davidii
GTGTTCCATTTGCAAAGTCATAATTTTCATTTCCCTTATTACCAGCTCTCTCCTGACCAATACATATTAACTCACATGATGACAGTTTATTATGGAAGATTGATTAGGAGCATACTGTTCACCCATCGCGGAGCACTTTTCCCCATCACATCACCATTTCTTCCTTAAGGTAAGAAATGCTTCTGCTATCTTGACATGTTTATCATTGCATGCCTGAGCTGATTACCTCTTGGGCTCAGTTTAGCCCCTATACCTGATAGGTTATTATCATGTCCGCTGGAAATGATGCATGCCACACAGGTGCAGCTGTGCGCCAGAAAGAAAGCATGTTTTGAAGTCTCTATTGGCATAGCTTGCTGGAAATTACATATCGTATTCAACGATCACTTGCATACATACATACA
>NW_006339216.1:0-404 GCF_000327345.1 Myotis davidii
GCCAGGGCGATCATTATATTCTAACTAGTGCTACCCTCACCCATCTGTATGTGCTCAGCACCTTTTTAATAAAATCAGAAGGAAAGATAACTCCAGCAGCCCCTCCCTGTTCAATTTCAGATACACGTGGCTTAGATCCAAATGCCTACACGCACTTCCATCTAGGCCAGTCCTCGGCTCAAAAAGCAGTAACTAAAGCCCATCAGTGAAGCTACGGAGGTGCTTGACATCAATCCAAACCACAGTCTTAAAAAAACCATGAGAAGGGATGTTTCAGACCAAACCGAAATGATTTCAGGACAGCCCCAGCTTAGGCTGTTAAATTCTATTCAGATATAGGGAAGCCAGGAAGCAAGATCTATCTAGGGCAAAGGACAGCATTCTTTTTATATTCCTTACTAGAG
>NW_006339217.1:0-404 GCF_000327345.1 Myotis davidii
TCCCTTCCTTTCTGAAAGCAATAAAAATATATTGGGGAAAAAAAGACATATCTTGGTGGGCCTCGATTTTCAAAATTTTCTGAAATCAAGACAGACCAAAAGGATTTCCTCATCCGACATCAGCCCGTCTCAATTTAGTCCTATTTTCTGATAATAATAATTTCAGTGTAACAATATTTTTGTTCATGAGCCCAAAAGATAAATAACATTGTTGATGATGGCAAGTTATTTAAAGCACATAGAAAACTTTAAATTAAAAATATAAAATAGGCCACAAAATTCCCATGAATTTTAAAGTTAAAATGTGAGATAGCAAATAATTGTTTACGGAGGCACATTGTAAGCGGTATATCCATCCTTTCCTTGTCTGTAATTCAAGAAGATTTTGATGAGAAATCTGAGGC
>NW_006339218.1:0-403 GCF_000327345.1 Myotis davidii
CATTGGCTGATAGCCCCTTTTCAAAAAGTTTTATCCGAGTAACTATCTCTTTGGGGGAAACAATGAACTAGATAATTCAGCGACCATAGGAAAATGGTTATGAACAGAAATTGGTCTCAGAATCCAAAATAATACTATAGCCCTCACTACGACTAGGAGCTTTTGAGGATCAGGTGACCAGTGAATTTTAGCTCAGGTCCATTTTGAAATGGGTCCAAATTTGATCTCACCCATTCTGTGGTTACTCCTGGTTGTAAATGCATAACTGAAATACTTACACCAGCGGAATTATCCCACACACTCATCACCGATGAGTCAAGGCAACTGTGGAGAGAAAGTCTAAACCAATCCATAAGAACTGCCTGTAACTCTACAAGTATTAAGTTAGAAGCTGTACCGTCTT
>NW_006339219.1:0-404 GCF_000327345.1 Myotis davidii
GCATTGAGTATTTCCAGATTTTCACTGTAAATGTTGCCGGGAACCCCAGGAGCACACTGCATCCTAAAGTGATGACTTCCTCAGTGATATTCCCCTTCACAAGAACTTAGGCTCCTTATCTTCAGAGACCTGCGTATCCTGACTCCATTGTGGTAAGCCCTGGCCGTGGGTCCTCAACGAAGACTTGTGAAACACAACAATGATGAGCAATGAGCTACACACATGATTGCTGTATAAATTCATGTAAGCAATAGAAGGTTCTGGACAGTTTTCTTACATATTTTTTGGAGTAGTGAAGAATAAGGTGAAATTAGATTCATGAGGATAGCCCTAAAGAAACAGCATTTAGGAAAAAATCACTAAATCAATGGCAGTTTCATTGCCTACGGAATTGACAGAATTTT
>NW_006339220.1:0-404 GCF_000327345.1 Myotis davidii
GAATGGGGCAAACAGGGCCCAGACAGTTAACAGCCGATAAGGAGGAAAGTGTCCTCACTGTATATTCAACCTTTGGACAGAATTTGAGGTGAAACTCCCATGACCAGTGAAGCATCAGGACGGACTTGGAGAAGGAAGACTTTCATGTACTGAATTAGGGCTCGAGGTATCCTCTCTCCTTCAGAAATGTCTTTCCTTGTACTGAGGCCACCAGAACATTAAATAGAAGCCATTTAATATAAACCTCCCTGTTCAGGCCCCTGGGAATCAGATTCCTGATTTCAGGTGAAAGAACTGCCAAATCAGCAAGTCCGAATTCATTCCCCGGTGCCACCCTCTCTCTGGGGACACCTGCCCCAACACCCTCTCAGGGTCTAGTGCAGCGGTTCTCAACCTGTGGGTCG
>NW_006339221.1:0-404 GCF_000327345.1 Myotis davidii
AGGTCTATCCTTTTTATCGTAAGTGGTTGGCTAATACAGGAAAGTAACATGTTTTTAAAAAGAGATGCAATAGGGTTAACTAGCTTGCATTTAACATTGCCTTCTCTTCCCATTTGAAGCAAGTTGTTTTCTAAGAGAAAGCAGGGCCCCTCAGAGCTGTCAGCATGCCGTTTACTCAGTCTCACTGTCAGAATAAACAAAAGATCAGAGAACAGATTGTAAAGACATTTCAGAAAAGAAACAAAAACTGGAACAAACTCAATGTCTTTCAACAGAATGGAGAGACCAGATATCCATGCAATGGAATATTACTCGGCACTAAAAAGGAATAAACTGATATGTGCATCAACAAGGGTGAATCTCAAAAATATTCTGTTGAGCAAATGCACAGAAGGGCAGGTGCC
>NW_006339222.1:0-404 GCF_000327345.1 Myotis davidii
TAGTTTGGCAATAAGATAAATGTAGTGTTATTATGTAACTCAGTGATTCCACGCCTAGATTTATTCCCTAAAGAAATGCAAAACAGGTGCTCATACAAGTACGTGTGTATATCCACATATCTACATATCTACCTACCTATGTATTTGATGTTAATAGCAATACTATTCATAACAGCCAAGGTAGAAACACCCTAAGCCCAGCAATTGATGAGGGTATAAGCAAAATGTGATGTATCCGTATAAAAAAATTTTGAAAACATTATACTAAGTGAAAGAAACAGTCACAAAGACCACAGATTATACAATTTGATTTATTTGAAATGTCCAGTCTAAGCCAATCTATAGAGACAAAATGTAGATTAGTGGTTGCTTAGGGCGGGGCTGGGGGAATGTTGGGAGAGGGG
>NW_006339223.1:0-404 GCF_000327345.1 Myotis davidii
TTCCTCTCTCTCTAAAATAAATAAGAACATATTTTTTAAATACATATGTATATATCCAATAAATTAGAGGCATTTAAGGCAAATAAGAGTTAAAGAAGACATGATCTCATGCATAGAAAAATACTGACTTGATACCATAGTTAGACACCAGTAAACAAGAAAAAAATAACATTGAAGGGGGACTATATATATCTAGTTAACAATATAGAATAATCTTTTCTACGAAATAGCTCCTCAAAGTATTTATTCTAATATATTTGAATGCAGAACTTACAGGTAGTTTTTTCATTTGGTCTTTTTATGGGTAGTTTTAAGTTGACAAACATGCCTAAACCCTTCATTTCCACTCTCTTTATTATTATTAGTCAGTGCTGCTGACTTGGCTTCCATACACTTTTTTTCAT
>NW_006339224.1:0-404 GCF_000327345.1 Myotis davidii
CCTCTCCCTTCCTCTCTGAAATCCCTAAAAATAAATATTTTTTTTAAAAAAGAAAATAGAAGGAGACAGATATTGTCTTACTGGGGCATTGTTTTATAGGTAGAGGAAAGCTTTGGGATTCAGACTTAATGCCTTTAATGTTGTTTTACTAAGATTCCATGTGTTTGGATATTAGACATTTGACTTTACTTTCTTTGAATTATCACAATGTTGGCCACTACTTAGAAGCTATATGGATATATATGCTAAAATGCATAGAAATAGTATTATAGAGCTGGAAAAGATACTTTAGACAATAACTTATTTTTTAAAAACTTAGCTAACAATCAGATTTCTTAGCAGAAATCAGTGTCTAGGTTTTCACTTGGTATAGAAAATAATACAATAATTAATAAATACTAATA
>NW_006339225.1:0-404 GCF_000327345.1 Myotis davidii
TGGAAAATAATACAATAATAAATAATACAAGAACAAACTGTTTTGCACACTCACAACTGTAAATCTCCTCTTGAGCACCCTTGTATGTTACTTATGTTAATACATGATGGGAATTTTACTGTGGTTTTAACTAAATAAATCCTTCTTAAATTTTCTCAATTTAAATTTACAATGTAGTCAGCATGAACAGATATGGCCCAAATAAGCAATAACTCTTTGGGTTACTCAAATTTTTTAGTGTAAGATTTCTTAAATCCAAAATGCTTGAGAACCACTGGTTTATGGTAAGGAGGAAAGTGAGTATTAGTTAATTTTCAAATAGTTTAAAAAAAATAACAGGTGCTAGTCCAACCCCTCATTTTTAGGTGAGGAAAATAAATTCAGAGATGGTAAGGCAGTTTACA
>NW_006339226.1:0-404 GCF_000327345.1 Myotis davidii
AAAAAAGTTAAATATAACTGATATGCAGAAAGATGTTTGCTCCCTAGCCAACAGGCACATAACCTGTACCAGTTACAGTTACTTGTTAGTAATTATTGCTCAAGTAACTACTACTGCGGTTATATTCCTTGGTTGGGAAAGTAAACAAAGGTGACATACTAACCACCAGAGGGAGCCCCTAGAGTCTACCTACTAGACTAGAAATATTGATTAAAGAGAGTCAGAGCTCATGGAAAAGAAGAACCCGTATTTAGAGTGAATATCTGATCCAAGTTCCCTGGATTTTCCTTGGAATTAATGTGATTGGGAAATGGAGTGATTGTTGTGATGCTACTTGCTGTCCAATGTTTGGCACGAAGAAAATTATGTATTCCATAATCTGTGGCTTCTAAAATGAATTTTTT
>NW_006339227.1:0-404 GCF_000327345.1 Myotis davidii
GGGTTTCTCTCCTGTGTGAGTTCGCTGATGTACTGTGAGGGCTGACTTCTGGTAGAAGCATTTCCCACATTCAGTACATTTATAGGGTTTCTCCCCAGTGTGAGTTCTCTGATGAGTTTTGAGGTGTGAGTTTCTAGAGAAGAATTTCCCACATTCCTTACATTTATAAGGCTTTTCCCCCGTGTGTGTTCTTTGATGTACTGTAAGGTGCGATTTCTGGGAAAAGTATTTCCCGCATTCCTTACACTGATATGGTTTCTCCCCCGTGTGTGTTTTCTGATGCACCATTAGGTATGCCTTAACATAGAAGAATTTCCCACATTCAGTACATTCGTAGGGTTTCTCTCCTGTGTGTGTTTTCTTATGTTCTGTGAGGTGTGGCTTCTGGTAGAAGGATTTCCCAC
>NW_006339228.1:0-404 GCF_000327345.1 Myotis davidii
AGCTGGATCTACAGAAAAGATGATGATGGCCTGGACCAGGCTGTGGCAGTAAAAGTGGAAGGAGCGGGTAAATTTGAGATGAATCTGTTTCCTATCCTTCTCCTCAGTGTTTTCTCCCACCTCCTCCCCTTCCCCTACACTCACACTCCCAACTCACACTGTCTCCTTCTGACCGTTTCCTTTCCTCACTCCTCACTTCTCTAGTGCTTCCCCCTTGCGCACCGCCTTCAGGAAGCCTTCCCTGACGCTCTTGTGTGGGTGCCCCTCCCACTTGCTCCCATTTGACTGTTCCAGTGTAAGTATTTATCACCCTTGGTTATAATTTGCATGTTTAATATTTGCATGTGGTGGGGAAGTTTACCAGCTGACCTTCCCCCTGTGATTCTGGACCACACACACACACA
>NW_006339229.1:0-404 GCF_000327345.1 Myotis davidii
CGTATGTTTGAGGGACAGAAGAAGCCCACAGGGGAGGGAAGGGGAGAGTGGCAGGAGAAAAGTTAGGAGAGGCAGGTAGGACAAGATGGGTCATGTGAGGACCTTAGAGCCATGTCAAGACATTTGCATTCTAATTTCAATGGGATGTCGTTGGTAGGTTTTAAGCAAAGAGACATCATAACCTGATTTACATCTAAAAAGAATAATTTAGTTAGGCATTTTAACCAAGACGTGTAAGAAAAAGTATCAGGAAACATGGGGCTAGAAAGTGAAGATAGCTTTATTGGATGGATGCAACTCTAGAATATAGGTACATACCTAGGGAGAGTTACTCCATGAATAATTAACACATTGGGGAGAGAGTAGTAAATCTACCAAATCATTTCCTAGTGCAAAGAGGGACT
>NW_006339230.1:0-404 GCF_000327345.1 Myotis davidii
TCCACTGAGCCAAACTGGCTAGGGCTGCTTCTCTAATATTTAAGAGATAGTTTAGCTGGGTCTAAAATTTTAAGCATGAAATAGTCTCCATTCCCCCGCCCCCGTGACCTCAGAATTTTAAAGGCATTACTTCATTGCTATCCAGCTTCAGTTTCATTTTGAAAAGTTAAAAGCCAATCTGATTCTTACTCCTTTGTGTATGACAAGATTTTTCCCCTTCTTTTTTGGGAGCTTTTAAACTCTTTTTTTCTCCTCTTGTTTATGATGATGGGATTTGTCATTCACCCATTGTGCTAGAGACTTAGGGGAACCTTCTTAATCTGTAAGCTCAACTCATATCTTTAGATTCTGAGAAATTTTTGTGAGTTACTTTCTTGATGACATATTCCTCTCTGTGTCCTCCG
>NW_006339231.1:0-404 GCF_000327345.1 Myotis davidii
GCATTGATTCATTGATCTGAAAACGATTTCTAACCATATAATATTAATAACACTCGTGACCTGAAATTTAAGCTGCAGCTATATCAAACAACAAAAATAATTTAAGATTGCCAACAACTCTAGTAATAATTGAATTTAACAATTGAATTTACATGTACTTGAATTACTATAATGAGGATATATTGCAAACTATAATAAAATATTGGAAATTATAAAAGATGAGAATTTGTTCATACAAATCAGTATTCAGTAGTCATTTGAAAATGTGTGCCTAGAATAAATAAAAATATATTTCATACTGGTCGCACTGAGTTCCAAATAATATGTAGTAAAATCTGGAAAATTAGATCATCACCAATCCAAACGCTCAGCTGTTTTATGTGTGTGTGTGTGTGTGTGTGTGT
>NW_006339232.1:0-404 GCF_000327345.1 Myotis davidii
GGAAGCCCAGCTATGCTCAATGTGCATATTTTGAGGTTTTTAACGGTAATTGAAATCAGTCTCTTATGCCATAGCTCTAAGGCAATAAATATAAAAATGTCTGGATTCTATTGCTTTATTATTTCTTATGTAGTAGGAGGCTCCGTTAACCAGTGACCAAGGGAATAAGGTCAACAGAAACCTCATAGTTGAAACGCTGCAGAATAGTACGGATAATAAAGGGCTGGGCCTGAGGGGCCCATTTTATGCTTCAAGGAGCTGATATGAAGTCAGGACAGAATTTCTACATAGAACCAGGCCTGTATTTCTAGGTAGAAATAGTCCCCATTTCTGTTGCTCAGACAGTTATTCCTACCCTGCTCTTCTGTGCTGTTTATTTCAGAGCTCAAAGCATGCCCATTTTA
>NW_006339233.1:0-404 GCF_000327345.1 Myotis davidii
TCTCTCTCTCTCTCTTTGCCTCTGTCTCTTTAATCCTATTGTTATGTGTATTGAACAATTTTACTGGGAAAAAAACTCTGCTTGATCTGTATGGCAGTAATACCTGTAAAACAAGTGTGTTTTATTGTTCATGGTTAACCCTGGGAAGCATGTTTTAATTTCAGTGGCTTATGTCTGCCAAGTTTCCATGTATCTTCAGGTTGGGGTGTTATATTGTATATAATGGTTTTAGATTTCATTTTAGTACAGAACTATTAATTTTTGTATAAGGCCAAAAGCTTCTTTGGTAATGGCGTAAAAATAGATTGTTGGAGTAATAGTGATACTTTTCAGTTTCTAGAATTTACAAGGTTTAAGTGAACCCTGGTACATATACAGGGGTAGACAAAAGTAGGTTTACAGTT
>NW_006339234.1:0-404 GCF_000327345.1 Myotis davidii
ATTTTCATTTGTAATTCTGAGTGTTATCTTAAAGTATGTTCCAAAATAAGCAAATTCCTTTGTTAATTGCATTAAAATCAGATCTATAATCATATTATTTGAAGGTTTTTTTGTCATTTAGAGACAGTCATTGTTTCACTCTGATGCATTTGCAAAAATGTTACATCTTCTGAGTATAAAATATGAATTTCTGAGAATAAATTTTCAGAGCATACCTTTAAAATACATAAAATTTATAAAACTCTAAGAAATAACTGGATTCATAGAAATACTGGAAAATAATCAGGATAAGCTGGAATTAATTATGGGATTGAATAGACTGAAAATATTTATTATTCCTATGACTATTCAAAATATTGATTTTTAAAAACGTGTTTGTTTTCTTAGAGCAATTTGGTAAATTG
>NW_006339235.1:0-404 GCF_000327345.1 Myotis davidii
AAAGAATCTATGACTTTCAAGATAATAAGATATCAGGTCAAGAACTAACTTCTATTTCTAGATATATATCAAGAGTCAACCATGATGAAATTATGGGTGATTTCCACTTTCTTCTGTGCACTTTTCTGGATTATCTAATAATTTCAAAAGACAAAAAGTGAAAAGTGAAGTAACATGGTTCAGACCATCAGTTGTCTGAAAAGGAGATTGGAAAAGATGTGGATGTCCCTCTGAGTCTTTTATTCTGTATAAAAAAGCCCTTCCACAAATTAGGTTCTGTGCAAATAATTTTTGATAGAACACTGGTTATTCTTATTACAATATCTAAGAATATTAATATGTTCAATCAGTTCTTCAACGCGTAAGTGTTAATTATTAAGTGATGTTCAATCGCTTGATGTTTA
>NW_006339236.1:0-405 GCF_000327345.1 Myotis davidii
TTGTAGAACACAAGGTTAATGCAGTACATGCTCAAACATGTTTAAATATTTTTTATATGAACTAATCACTGGATAAGTACGTTATAAACAAGGCAAAGTTTTTCTTTGTAGAAGAACTTTAACTAGTAAATGAAGAAATGATAAAATTGGGTTATCAGGTTATCAATATTTTATAATAAGTCATGAATTATAAAATCTAGGCATCAAGCATTGATGGCTGCTCACATTGCAAAAAGAGAGGCAGCCAGGGATTTTATGCTTTCTGGTAAAAATTCAAAACTACAATAAAGAAGTCCTGCCAAAAATCTAATCTATTCTGATTAACCCTCTAGAACCAAATACCAATAGACAGAAAACACAGAGGGTAGAGGAATATGTTAAACTAAACCAGGGTAGAAATAAATA
>NW_006339237.1:0-405 GCF_000327345.1 Myotis davidii
ATCTCTATTCCATTTATTTCCATTCTGATTTTTATTAGTTTCTTCTTTCTACTGACTTTGGATTTCATTTATTCTTTTTTTTTCTTTTTATAGATCTTTAAGGTGTAATTTTAAATTGTATATTTAAGATTTTTCTTGTTTCTGTAGGTAGGCCTGTAATGCTATAAAATTCTCTCTTAGTAATTTTTGCTGCATCCCCAAAATTTGGCATGTCATAATTTCATTTTCATTTGTCTCCTGGTATCTTTTGATGTTTTATTTTATTTCTTCTTTGACCCAGTAGTTGTTCAGTAGCAGACTGTTTAGTCTCTATATATTTGTCATTTTTCTAGCTTCCTTATTGTAGTTAATTGCTAATTTCATACCAGTGTGCTCAGAAAATATACTTGGTATAATTTTGTTCTT
>NW_006339238.1:0-405 GCF_000327345.1 Myotis davidii
AAGCCCATCTGAACATCTCAGTGCGAGGAGAGGTTTCTTTATAAGGAAGGGGAGGGAATGCAAAACCAAACCAAAAACAAAACAAAACCAAAATCAAGGGAGTGGTTAAAAAGTTCTCTATATGCAGCCCAGTACATTCTATTCTGGTAAGAACTTGAAACTAGTCAAGTGATAGTCTGGTTTGTGTCATCCTGGTCTTCATCGTCCTGGTTCTATGACACCCTAGCTCTATGGCTGAAGAAAATCTCCTGGAACTGGGATTACTGGAGGTTGGAATCTGCATTTTCTAAAGTTAGTTCCTAGGATCCTTATACAAACTTGCTATTTATCTACAAGCTACATATTAGTGACAGTCAGCCTTTACAGAAACAGTGTCAAAAGAATGGTGGGGTGGGTTACAATTCC
>NW_006339239.1:0-404 GCF_000327345.1 Myotis davidii
TATCCCAACCACAAACTATTTTCAAATAGTAATTTTATTATACGGATTTAAAGAAAACATCAAAATGCTCTACCTCTCCAATCAGAAAACAAGGTCCTGAGGCCAGGACTTGGTCTTTTTCTCACTCCTCAAAGCTCCTATCTCTGCATGGGCCAGGCATGTGCTTGGGAAATACTCATTTGTTTTGAATTTCATGGAGTGTTTGTAGGGTGATCTTGTAAACACTTATCCTATTACGTCGCTGGCTGGCTGGCAAACCTTCATGTTGTTTTACTTACCCAAGTTGGTCTCCATGACACATGGATTCAGACCCCATCTCCTTACCATGGCCAGCGAGACCCTGTGTGACCCAGCTCCTGTCTGTCCCTTATTACAGACCACTCGCCTACCTTTATGAGCCCCAA
>NW_006339240.1:0-405 GCF_000327345.1 Myotis davidii
TGAGTGGGAGCGGCAGGCAGGAGCAGCAGGTAGCGTTCGACTGCTGCTTTTGGCCCAATCCCTCCAGGCCATGCCTAGGGACCCCACCTATGCACAAATCTGTGCACCAGCCTCTAGTTACATATAAATGAATTATGTGTGATCAAAAGAGTGTTTTTCTAAATAAGAGAAATTTTATAACTATATTATAAATCCAGTGATTTGGGTAATACCTTTTGTGTTACCTTATGTACATTATTAGATTAAATACACTTAAATGTGCTTGATTTGATTGGGAATCTAGAATAGACTCAGAAGAGGGTGACATCAACGATGTGATTAAATACAGCATCAGCACTAAACAATGGCCGCTGAGCAGATTGGTTTAACTTATATTTTACTAGAGGCCTGATGCACAAAATTTGT
>NW_006339241.1:0-405 GCF_000327345.1 Myotis davidii
CAGGTATGAATGGTTTAAAATGAAACCTGTAGGTAGTCCAAGTAGAATATTTAACAGCCTATAGTAATTTGTCCCATTTAATTTTCAAATCATTTATGATTTAATATTGATATTCCTATAAAATCATTCTTGTTGGGAAGATGCCTCTGCTTTAGCCACAGGTAGATTTTCAAAACTAATATTAATTAAATTATATAGAGCTGAGTTAGAGTTAACTATATTCAACTTGTTTATTAAATGCTCTTTAGTTTCTCTGGAATGTAGTAAGCTCTTACTGTATGCAATAAATTGGGTATTATGAATGCTGTTAGCAGAGGTTTTATGAAGAGTGGTAGAATTGAGGGGAGGGAGCTAAAAAGAGGTAAAAATTTGCTGCATTTCAAATAATGCCCCCACAAAAAAAAC
>NW_006339242.1:0-405 GCF_000327345.1 Myotis davidii
AATTTAGTAAAATTTGGGCGAGTTAGTAAAGTGGTAAATTTTGTAATATGACATGATTTAGATGCTATGTGTTCTCATAATAACCATTAACATTTTGGTATGTATTTTTCCAAATCCCCTCCAACTTACAATTTCAAAATCCAAAAAGTACTAAAAATGAAAAATACTTTTCTAAGTTTGATGCAAACTCACTTGATGGGAAAACTTGACTAGAATTGATGTGTGGCTATTTTTAGTCTTTATGATTCTATTTAATGTGAATATTTTATCTATTTCTTTGACCAAACATGGGGTAGCACCTGAAATACCACTGGAGATTTAGAAAATATATGGTAAATATATTGTAGTAGCTTTCTAAACTCTGAAAAGTTATAAATTCTCAAAACAACCTGGCCCCAAGGGTTT
>NW_006339243.1:0-405 GCF_000327345.1 Myotis davidii
TATTTTACTCCTTGCTTCACTATCTGGAGTCACATAAAATGTCTGGTGTTGGGTTACACACTTTGTTTTATTATACGCATTTAAATATTCTCACCATGAGATCCTCAAGAGCTCAGATTCTTTCGGGATATTGAACCAGAAGAAGAGTAGACATGACTTATTTATTGGTTCCCGATAAGCTAAAGTTCCCACATCCTCACCCTCTTGTTAGAGGCCATGGTTGAGCATGAGTTAGGCTCTGATGTTGGACAGACAGACTTGGAGTCCCACCTCTTGACCTTGGGAAAACAACTCACTTCTGTGCACGTCCACCGCTTCATTGAAAGAAAGATTCTAAGCTCTGAAACTTGCCCTATAGAGTTGTTAACATAGTGAAATTCAGTAATTTACCTGGCACAGAATAAA
>NW_006339244.1:0-405 GCF_000327345.1 Myotis davidii
AAACTAATTAATTGCACAAACCTTAGATAACTCAAATTAAACTCAGCAAGATCCTTCCCTGTTCTAACATCTGCTTTAACGATATGATATAATTAACCAAACCTATGAGATCAATGTTAATCAGCACCATCTATAACTCATAATAGTTAAATTGTATTTGGAATGACCAATGATAATGTCACCACATGAAATAATAACTTACATGGGGGTAATTTTTTAAGTCAAGAGGGAAAACTGAAAATTTTATGGTTGAAAAAGTCATGAAATCACCAGTACGTATTGTATACATGTGTGTGTTTGTATATATAACATGTAGAGAAGTTTTAAGCACATTAAAGTATGTTTTAAGGAAGAACAAAAGGAAAGTCTATATGCAGAGGTTTGGACACTCAAACCTCTTTACGA
>NW_006339245.1:0-405 GCF_000327345.1 Myotis davidii
ATTCAGTGGCATTAAGTACATTCACATTGTTGTTCAACCATCACCACTATCTATCATTGGTACTTTCATATCCTCCCAAACTGTAACTCTGTACCATTAAACAATAACCCCTTATTTCCAGCCCCTGCAACCACCATTCTACTTTCTGTCTGCATGCACTTGACTATTCTGTATACCTTATATAAGTGGAATGATACAATATTTGTCTTTGGGTCTGGCTTATTTTGTTTAGCATGCTTCTGGTTCCATTTTGTTCATTAGTTCGTCTTCAAGATTCATTCATATTATTGCATGTATCAGAATGTCCTTGCTTTTTAAAGCTAACTAACACTTATATGTATATACCACAGTTTGTTTATCCATTCATCCATTGATACACCTTTCAGTTGTTTCCCTCTTTTGGCT
>NW_006339246.1:0-405 GCF_000327345.1 Myotis davidii
CCTGCAGATCAGGCTGAGGGACCCCACTGGTGTGCAAATCTGTGCACCGGGCCTCTAATGTCTTTATAAGAAAAGACAAAGACATAGGAGAAGTCTGTGTGAAGACAGAGGCAGAGATTAAAGCCATGTATTTACAAACTAAGGAATACAGAGGATTGCTGGACACCCCCAGAAGCTACAAGGCATGGCACACAGATGCCTTCCAAAGGATCTTTAGGGAATAAATAAATTAATTAATTCAAAGGGCCACCACATCATTATAATGTCAGAGCCCTGAATTAATGAGGATTTATATATCAAAAATTCTAGGATTCTAAGAATGTATATTCTGTAGGCAGAATAAAAGAGTAAAATAAGAGAAATCCACACAACCTTTTTGTTAGTTTATTTTGTTCATTAGATTCC
>NW_006339247.1:0-405 GCF_000327345.1 Myotis davidii
AGAAGATTGCCTCTCAGAGTGGTTTCCTACAAGGTGCAGTGGAGTCCTGTGGTCATAGGCCTGGTTCATTTAAGGGGATTAGAACCAAGTGGACACCTGAGTAAAAGTGAGATAACGTGGAGACAAAGTTGGCATGTTCATAGAGGAAAGGTCTGTCCCTTTGTGTCCCCCAAGCATTCCATTGTAGGAGCACATTGATTTAGTTAAAGGCTTTGGACCTTGTTAAAACAGGACTCACTTAAGGAGAGGCTACATGTTAGTGTTATGAGCTTGTGAATGACTTTTCAGTCTTTCTGAGAGTCAGTTTGAGTTTTGAGAGGACAGTTGGCATCTGGCAGCCAAGACTAAAGGTAAAGCCACACTTCATATTTGTTTTGTAAAGGTACTCACACTTCTTTTTTTTTT
>NW_006339248.1:0-404 GCF_000327345.1 Myotis davidii
CAAAGGCAGAGATGGGCACATGCACAGTGAAGTTGGAGTGAAGTAGGGAAGGTGCTTGTCTGTCAGTCTGGGAAAAAGATCATTTGATATGAGGGTAGAGCCACTGCAAGCACATGAAATCCTGGAAGGGTAAAATCCCCAATAAGAGTTCCCTCGCTCTTATTGGCTCTTGCTCTTGCTCTCTTATTCTCCACTTCCTTTCTCTTGTTTGTTCGCTCCTGTGCTCTCTTGTTCCATGACCTGCACTGGCCCTGTGTGCTAGCCTGCCATGTGGCCATAAATAACCACAGGGCCCATGGCCATGCGGACCGCACTTCCAATGGACTGCAGCTAGGAACACAAACTAAGCTGGCCAGATGCTGAACTGGACTGTACTTTAATATGGAACAGAAACTCTGGGCAGT
>NW_006339249.1:0-405 GCF_000327345.1 Myotis davidii
CAGATTGAATGGGGGTGCAGGGGAGGATACAATCTACCTTTCCATGAGATGAATGACAAATAATTTACACCCCTCTTTAATCTGTCTCACACAATTTACTAAAACTGACTCTAAAATAGACAATCTTATAGTCCTACATCTGATAAAGAAATTGTACCTATTAATAAAAACATCCCTCAATGGGAAATCAAGGCCCCATTTCCTTCTATGTTGAATTTACTAGATCTTTTCTCCCCATATGAAATTGGCTTTTATTGATGATTTGAGTATATATCACAGTAAATTTTCTCAAGAGAACATTCCAATGACTTAGCAACATTGACTGCAAGGACCACATTCCTCCCATTGCATTGCAGTGCCAACCTCAGCGATAGCACTGTATTTGGAAGGGATCTGTTTCCAGAA
>NW_006339250.1:0-405 GCF_000327345.1 Myotis davidii
GAAATTTATTATTTACTCTGCTTTCCTCTGCAAGATTCACACCCTTTCTCTCATTCTGGGGGCTACCCTCGGTCATTCTTTCCTAGGTGGGAGCTTACAGGCTGCTATATCTGAAAACACGAAGTCTGGCAATCACTTTGAAGAGCCAAAACTCAAAGACATCCTTCTGCAGATTTCTCTTGGGCTCAAGTACATCCACAATGCTGGCATGGTGCATCTGGACATCAAACCGAGTCAGTATGCTCCCCTCTGCCCCTCCAACCGTATTTAGTTCTTTCCTCCGTCTTGTCAGAATCTGTGCCTATCGATCTATCAGTGTCAAAGATGCTGTTTGCTGGCAGAGTCCTTTTCTTTCATTTGTTTCCTAAACAAATTCAGTTAAACAGCTTTCACCATTTTCTCCCT
>NW_006339251.1:0-405 GCF_000327345.1 Myotis davidii
ACTGTGATAAGGAATATGCAAACGATGCATGAATTCAGTGTTATACTTTTTAGCTGATTTTGAGAGATTTGCTTTTGTCTTTTTCATTTGGGTGACATTTTTGGTTTGCAGGAGGAACTTCATCGGCGATGGAGGAAAATTCCAGCCAGTGGGTAGAGATAAGTATATGGTTTAGCCTCGGGAGAGAGAAAGCTGGCAAGAATCCTAGCCATACAAGTAATGATTTATAGCTCTGCCATTCAGACCAGACATACAGTGTGGGTGACAGAGGAAGGCTAGAGTTGGTGGCTCCATTGGTATCAGGTTCAATAAATACCCATCTTGGGGAATGGCAGAAAGTCCAAATTCCTACTTGTGGTCCACGTGGGGCATTTTACATGCTATCGGGCTTGGTAAACATTGACT
>NW_006339252.1:0-405 GCF_000327345.1 Myotis davidii
AGCATATTACCCTTTTATTATTATAGATAGCCTCTCTATATAATGACACCATTCGAGCACTTGGATTTCTTTTGGTCAGTGTTATTTCTGATTTTTCACCATTGTATTTAAAAGGAAAGTAGGGAACATCGAGACTGACAGGTCTCTTGCCTAAAACCATGCCGTAAAATTTTACCGGTGGGGTTTTTAAGTATCCAATGAAGGCTCACGTATTTATACGCTGTCCGCACCGCGGGGGTCGCTCTGGTCATCGCGGAGTTGAACAGGGCGCCTCCTTTCTGCAAAGGAAACACAGACACTCATTTCCAAATACGGTCGACCAGGTGGCCCTGGAAACAAGCACGGGTGATAGGGCAGAAAAAAAGCTTTAGTCACAGGTCAAACGAAGGCCTACAAAACAGCAAC
>NW_006339253.1:0-405 GCF_000327345.1 Myotis davidii
ATTTGTGCATTCTTTGGTTGATTCTTGTATGTGGTCTGACCAAGGATTGAACCCACAACCTTGGCAAGTCAGGACAATGCTCTAACCAACTCAGCTGTCTGGCCAGGGCCAACCTCGTCTTTATATTATCCAGAATCAATGTATCTCAAAATGTTGAGCATGAGTTCAAAATGAATGAGTCTATACAAGAAAACACTTCACACAGATTCTTATCTTCAAAAGCCTTCCAAGTTCCATTACCATCCTCAGAGATATACAAGACCTATCTCCCTCATTTAAAATGTAAAATGATTTCATTGATAGAATTCCTTGGGCAGCACTGGTACCTATGGTAACAATGACCTGGGACCAATTAAATAAAGATTCTGGTCAAGAAGGTGGCCTGCCAGAGGGGACCACAGCAGT
>NW_006339254.1:0-405 GCF_000327345.1 Myotis davidii
AGGTGACTCAGCACGACTTGAATGCAAGATCACTGGATCCCCAGAAATCAGAGTTGTGTGGTACAGAAATGAACATGAACTCCCAGCCAGTGATAAATACAGGATGACTTTCATTGACTCAGTGGCCGTCATACAGATGAACAATCTTGGTACTGAGGATGGTGGGGATTTCATTTGTGAGGCTCAGAATCCTGCTGGCAGCACAAGCTGCAGTACCAAGGTTATAGTAAAAGGTAGAGTCTCTTCCTTCTGTTCATTACCTGAAACTTACCTTCTTCACCCCTGGATATCATAGCTCTTTATTCCTTTACCGTCACTTTAGCTTCCATTTGAGCTCATAGACTATTTTCCCAAACTGGTATTATTTCCCTTTTTAAATGTTATTTCTTCTTAAGATTTACTTAC
>NW_006339255.1:0-405 GCF_000327345.1 Myotis davidii
ATAATAATAATAATAATAATAATAATAAAAGGTCCCATGGGAGCATTCTGTATATCTGGCACCTGGACATCCTTTTAAAAATGGAATTTGCCATATTACTCAAGATGCTTCAGAAACGTAATTTTGTGCAAAATTCCACATGGTGGATGCTCCATGCTACTGTGATTCCCACCTTTCTGTGGGATGTTTAGGTTCTCTCCCATCATTATCAATGTCGGGCTCATCATTTTTTGTTAAACTTTTGGTTATATCTTTGATTATTCCCCACCCCGAAAGGATGAGTTCCTAGAAGTGGAATTACACAATATAAATAAATACACTTTCCTTTATGACGGATGTAATAGTTGTCCATCTTAGTCTCCCATGAACAGTCCATGAGAGAGCCTGTTCCTCCCATCAACCCCT
>NW_006339256.1:0-405 GCF_000327345.1 Myotis davidii
AAAAAAAAAAGATGGAGGAGCTAAAAATCTGCATCTGCTCAAGTTTCAGGCTTTGAAAAAGGATAATTACCATGTCAACCTTAACTACAGAATCCTTAAATGTTCCTAAGGGCTCTCCGTTATCTTGCCAAAAAAAGCGCCACCTTGTGAAAAAGAAAAGGCAACCTGGCAGCCGAGGGCATCTAAAAATAGGCTGGGGCTCCGGGATGAGACCGTAGGTGCTCAGGTTAAAGACAGCGGGGGGGCTGGGCCCTCAGGGACCTGTTTTCACTCGGAAATGCCAAGCTGGGGACTTTAGGCTCCGCCTGCCGGGCTCATGGACCAACGCCATTGAGTTCCCGAGCTGTTTGGAAAAAGCAAGGAAAAGTAAAATTCTGAGGCTGCCTCACAGCAGGAAAAAAAAAA
>NW_006339257.1:0-405 GCF_000327345.1 Myotis davidii
TAAAAGAAGATGAAGGACTGGTCATCTTTAATGGTTCAAAGACAGTGCAGAGCCTCTGATGGAGGACACTCTATAGGCAGGTGAGGATACCATTTTCGCCACACGGTGGCCTGAGTTTATCACTGTCTCCTTTCTAAATAAAATTGCAATGGAAGATATTTTGACCTCTCTTTTTACATTTCATTCATTATAAGTGGATACTTACTGTTAAAGATGCTGCAGTTTCTCAGCAAACCCTTTCTAAAACTTACCAATAATGCGAGCATTACGTCGGCCTAAAAGGAAAACAAAGGTCACAAATGCATCAGTCAAGCCCTCAACATGATTGAACAGGAACCCTCAGCCAATGACAATTTAGCCTAATTTTTATCATTGCACAGTCCAATTTTGTTCTAATATAAAAAA
>NW_006339258.1:0-405 GCF_000327345.1 Myotis davidii
TCTTCTAGGTTATTGAATTTGGTGGCATATAGTTTCTCATTATATTCTAGTATGATCTTTTGTATATACATCTGTGATGTCTGTGGTAACTTCACTTTCATTTTTTATTTTGTTTTCATGAGTCTTTTCTCTTTTTTTCCTTAGTGAATCTATCCAGGAGTTTATCAATTTTATTCAACTTTTCAAAGAACCAGCTTTTTATTGTATTAGAAACACTAAACAAATACAAGTAAAGTTGGAGGATACAAAACCAATGTACAAAAATCCACTGTTTTCCTATATGCTAACAATGAACTTCAGAAGATGAAATGAAAAACATTCATTTTGCAATTGCAATCAAAAGAATAAAATACCTAGAAATAAACTCAACAAAGGAAGTGAAGGACCTATATACTGAAAACTACA
>NW_006339259.1:0-405 GCF_000327345.1 Myotis davidii
ATAACCCTTTGTTCATATCCACAAAAAAATTACAATTTTACCAAATACAGTAATAGATGCCCAGTTTCATGAGTAGAATATTAAAGGTTATATTGTAAACTGTCCTGAGAATTATGATAATGTTGATCACATTTAAAAGGAAAAGATCATAGGTTACATTCTAAGTAAGATTTCACTAATAGATTTCAATGTTAGGCAACAAAATATGCTGAAAATGTAGGACAATTACACCTGGACTCTAAAGGCCTCAAAATTAAAATATTAAAATTTATATTTTAGCCAGGTTTTAATATTCACAATTCAAAAATAAATAATAAAAACTGATACATTAAAAATAGCATTACCATTTCTCATGAATATCTACCAATATTTGACATTACTACACACATCTCACTTTATTTATTT
>NW_006339260.1:0-405 GCF_000327345.1 Myotis davidii
GATTATAAATTCCTAACTGGGCAGGTCATGGTGCAGTTACCCCCAAGGCATATGAAAGGTTTACCTTTTCTTAAGAAAGCCCCATGCATTATTTTTGTGGATCTAGGTTAACACATCCATGGAATGCGAGGAGTAATCCTTTTCTTTAGACTTCTAAGAGGTATAACCACCCTCAAGAGAGCACATAATTCCGTTAACTCTCCTGTAATGCAGTCATAGAGATTTCCCTGTCTTGCTTTCTCCCACTACCATGTAATCTCTCCTACCTTCCCTCCTTAATTCCAAATGTATAAATGAACTCCAAAACTATCATTCTCTGGAGCATTTAAGATCTTTCCTCCCAGCATGTCATCAGTTTGGCTCAAATAAACCGAAATAAACTCATAAAAATTCTCTACAGGTTTG
>NW_006339261.1:0-405 GCF_000327345.1 Myotis davidii
CATAATGAGGAAGGTCATGTCAAGATAAAATAAATCATTGCCAGGGACTTAATATCCCAAGGTCTTGGTAAGTTCTAACTTATAATAATGGGAGAGAAGTCTGAGAAGCATTTTTGAAATGGGAAAAATATAATAAAATAAGTCAGAAGAGAATTATTTGTTTATGAAACAGAATTGTGTACTCTGCTCAAGCTATGCCTGTCACGTGGTCAGCGTCAGTTCAAAATGTCAGTGTTTTATTAAAGCACTTGGTCTCATCCACGGGCCTGCCTGCTTCAAAGGTGCATGCATTTGTCTTGTGTTATGATTGAGTCATCTAGAGACGTAATCCATTGTAGAAGTTTGCTAGTCAGGTTATTCATTACCCCATAACTACTGCCATGGAGGGTCAAGTTCATTCAAGGC
>NW_006339262.1:0-405 GCF_000327345.1 Myotis davidii
TCCTCATGGGCCTGCAAATGGAAGTTTCCAATGTGGGTTTAGAGCTGAGTGTCTCCGGGGCCGGATCTTTTCAAAGGGAGCTGCTGCCCCCTCGTGGCCAAAACTTCTATTTTTACGAAAACACAGGAAGTGGGAGAAACACGCCCGGAGGGTCCCTCCGAAGTCCCGCCCACCTGCACCTTCCGGCCCCTGAACACTCTGTAAGGTCACGTGGGTCCAATAGTGTGTCCTCTTCTCTCACCCCCCACCCCACGAAATTGAAACTTGAACCCCTTAGTACCATGATTAAGACCTTATTGGCAAACAAGGTTGTGGGATTAGTGATGAGAACGTCTTAAAGGGGTGCATGCATCCAGTGTGACCGGAGTCCCTAGAGAGAGAGAGAGAGAGAGAGAGGGAGATTGG
>NW_006339263.1:0-405 GCF_000327345.1 Myotis davidii
ATCCACTGAGCCAAACCAGTTAGGGCTGATTCTATACATATTATTTTAATGTTGTTGTTGCTCTTCAGAGTATTTGTTTTCTATCACTGCTCAATAAAACTGCCACAGACATGATGACTTAAAGCGCATTTATAACAAGTTGGCAGTTCCTCCTAAAAATGGTAAGCAAAGAATTCCCATATAACCTAGTGATTCCAGTCCTAGTCACATACTCAGAATTGAAAACAGACACTCAAACAAATACATGTACACACATATTTATAGTGCACTACTTACAATAGCCAGAAGATAGAAATAACTCAAATGGACACTGATGGATGAATGGATAAACACAATGCTATATATCCATACAATACAGTATTGTTTGGTGACAGAAAGGAATGAAGTACTGATACATGCTACAAC
>NW_006339264.1:0-405 GCF_000327345.1 Myotis davidii
CCCCGTGCACAAATTTTGTGCACCGGGCCTATAATATAATATATGTATGTACAGTTCAATGCCAAGAAGCAAAGGCTTGGGAGTCAAATAGGCCCAGGTATAAATCCTTCTTCAGACATTTATCAGGTTTTTTGACCTTGGGCAAGTCACTTAACCTATCTGAACCTTTTCCCTTGTCTGTAAAAGAGTTAATAATGCCTACCTTAAAAACATATTTAAGATCATTTAAAAATATATTTCAGGTCATTTAAAGTATTCAATACAATTCCCAAGATATAGATTAGGCATTCCATAGAAATATTATTACTGGTTTGCATTATAGAGCACTTTTATGTTTAGACTAATTGTCTTATCCTCTTATTAATTCTGTAAAGTAAAATATGATGATCATTTTATGAAGAAAAA
>NW_006339265.1:0-405 GCF_000327345.1 Myotis davidii
ATTCATTCATTCATTCATTTATTCAACAATATTTTTTGATGGCCTATTATGTGCCAAATCCTGTTCTAGTCATTGGGCACGCAGCAAGGGTCAGAAGCACAGAAACTGCCCTCATGTGGTTCATATTTAATGGGAGATACAGACAAACAAAAAGATTCACATGTGGTCAAACTATTTTAGATAGGCTGGTCAGGGAAAACCCACAATACCAGAAATGAAATAGAGACTGTGGATATTATCGGAGAATAAAGAATTATTACAAGTAATTCTATTCTCACAACTTTGATAAACTAGGAGAAATGACTCAATTCCTTGAAAGACACAGTCTGCCATAACTCACCCAAGAAGAAACAGACAATTTGAAAAAACCCATATCTATTAAAGAAATTGAATTAATAATTAATA
>NW_006339266.1:0-405 GCF_000327345.1 Myotis davidii
ATATCTTATTTAGATAAAAATTAACACTGAAATTAACACTAACTCCTATAATACACCACAAGATAGTTATATTTCCTTATTACTGAACTATTTACACCGTTTGAGGGGATAAGGGGGATGAGTGTTCAGCCAGATGTGTTGTCTCTATTTCACCTTATAGGTACCAAATGGAGGTTCTGGAATCAAACATGGCCTTTTTGAAAACCACATGTAATCACATTATTGAAAAATCTCTTGTGAAAGATGTTTGTTGGGAAGCTCAGCTGCCAGAAATATAGAACTGATATGAGAATGACCATGGCTTGAAATATTGGTGTGTCCACCTTCGGATTCAGGAAATCTGGCATGACTAGAAGAATTCCCAGCTAGAAGTAACTATATTCCTATTTTCATGAGAGACTATGG
>NW_006339267.1:0-405 GCF_000327345.1 Myotis davidii
GAATTCATGCACCAGGCCTCTAGTAATGAATATAATTGGATTTCTTTAAACTATTCAGCCTTTGCAGTTATTCTTAAACATCCTCACCTAGATTAATGAGTTTTTTATGAATTATTAAAATAAGCTCTAATCAAAGTAAACAGTCTTTCATTTTCTATACTTTTCTAAGACTGACAGGGTAGCTTACTGAGGAGAGACCGTCTTTTATAATTGTTTTCTATAATTTATAGATGGTACCTGGACCTATGGCAGCTATGCATTGGTTAAATGTTTAGTTCTTTTAAAATTTAATACACATTCCTATGCAAAACTGTTGGAAGACTCTGAATGGGAGTTTATTTCCTTAGCCTTGTAAGGAACCTGACTCAAACCAACAAGATGTATCATATTTAACATTGAGACATT
>NW_006339268.1:0-405 GCF_000327345.1 Myotis davidii
CTCAACCATTGAGCCACACTGGCGAGGCTCCATGCTATATTTTTTACAGCAATTTTATTCTGCTTGCCAGTAGCATTACATTGTAACAGCAGTTTTCACTAAGCAGTCCTATATAAGCTATTAAATTTTTAAAGTAAAAACTTTGGTATTGGAAATTATTGCATCTCTAAAACCAATGTCAGATTCACTCATGCTGTCAAGAACTATTATAATTTTATGTCTACAAACTATGTTGGTTTTGCAAATAATCACTGACATGTTACAGCTACCTGAGCACCGAAAGCTGGTTTTAGAATCCTAAGCTCCCCTGTGCATTTGAAGCAGCAATAGTGCAATAAAGTTGCTGGAGTATACCACTTTTCTCACTTTCTGCTTCCTTTCCACTTAACCAAAAAGTGAGTAAAA
>NW_006339269.1:0-405 GCF_000327345.1 Myotis davidii
AAACTCACAAAAATTCTTTACAGGTTTGAACGTGTTTTTTTACGTTAACACGTGTCATTAGTTCCTTAAACAGTGGCTGCTAGACACTCAGTAAGTTTTTGTTGAATAAATGAATAAATGAATGATGTTAGCTTACTTATCCTCTATTTTGCGAAGACTCTTTGTCTACCTTCAGTGTAGGTGAAGCTTGCCTCATCTGTATTGTGCTTATTGCTCCCGCAATAGTGTGCTTATTTCAAATGCACTCACACTAGACAGAATGACCTCCCTACTGTTCTCCAAGCTCTGTGAAATCATGAACCCAGCCTTGCTGACTCAGGTAGATGTGGGACATAGTAAGTGATGATCATGGATGTTCAAAGAATGAGCAAGGGCTATGAACAGGCACAGCATCACAGGAATAGG
>NW_006339270.1:0-405 GCF_000327345.1 Myotis davidii
AAAACAAAACTAGAAGATTAGATTAAAAAGTCTTGAATATTGTCATGTAGATGTACATGTGGGGGTGTGCACACAGTGTAACAATTTTTGTGTCACAATTTAATACCCACCGGAATGTATGCACTAAATGGATCAGAGGAACTGAACAATCAATTAGTTAAAAAGACTTGACTAGTTGACATTAGCTATTCTTTACCATTGGTCACTGTGAAAATGGCACAATATATACACAAAGTGGCCCTGGTGGAAAAGAGGAGAGATATGCATGGGCCCAGAAATGTGAACTAGCTCACCAAGGCTGAACTAGCTACTGCCCTCTCTGCCTGTTGAAATTGTCAGCAACAGAAACAATTGCTGAGCCCCTGATATGGCACCTTTCTTCATGAAGACTAACCCCTAGCCACT
>NW_006339271.1:0-405 GCF_000327345.1 Myotis davidii
TTTTATAATGATAAAGGGGACACTACATCAAAAGACATAATGTTTCTCGATATATAAGCACCCAATCAGAGAGCTCTGAAATATATAAAGCAACTACTAGCAGAACCAAAGGAAAGAACTTTCAAAACCACAATCACAGTAGGGGAACTAAATACTTCATTGACAGCTCTAGATAGATTACCCAAATAGAAAATCAATAAAGACGTTTTGGCCTTAAATTGGACCAAATAGACATAATTGACATTATAGAGCCTTTCATCCCAGAACATCATATTACACACTTTTCTCCAGTGCACATGGAACATCTCAAGGATAGACCACATGTTGGGTTTTAAAATTTGCCTCAACAAATCCGAGAAGGTTGAAATCATGCCAAGCATATTCTCTGACCACAATGCTTTAAAA
>NW_006339272.1:0-405 GCF_000327345.1 Myotis davidii
CCTGCCATTTCTCAAATTCCTTCAGCTTCAAGTCTTCACCATATGAAGGTGCCATGTTTGGGGTGGTATGTACTAGACCTTTTCAACCCCATCTACTCAGTACTTCTAAGCTGGTCGGCAATTCAGCCCTGAATGCAGACCCCTTTCCCAACATGGTGCAACAAAGGCCCATGTTACATGACAATGTTTAAAACGTTTTACATAATGATGAAAATTGTGGAAAAAATGTAATTTGTTCTACTTACAATAGAATTAAAAGCAAAAGATATTAATCTTAGATTCAAAGTCTACCTGAAATTTGGCATTTCTGCCAATGCCCTCAGCTTACTCAATATTATAATTGACTGAGGTTCTGTGTATCTATCTTCTTGCTTTTTTATTTTTTTTTCTGGATAGCTTTAGGCA
>NW_006339273.1:0-405 GCF_000327345.1 Myotis davidii
TGATCAGCTGTCTCCTGTATGCCCCCTACTGGGCATCAAACCTGAGACCTGGGCATGTGCCAAGGCTGAGAATGAAACAAACAATCTCCTGGTTCATGGGCCCATGCTCAGCCACTGAGCTACACTGGCCAGGCTCTTTTCCTTTTTATTAACTTTTATTCTGTCATTATTAAATTCACCTCTCTATTTTATTTTGTGCATTTTGTTGTTCAATTTTGTTGCTCATTGTCAAACTTTATAAAAAATAAACCTCTTAAATTCGGTCATTCTTTTTTTTATAGTGATGGTATGTCAGTACATAAGTTTCATACCATAATCCCATAGGTTTTGATATGAAGTGTTTTCATATATTTTGCTCTCTGTATTTTTTTAATTGTCTTAAGTTTTACATATGTCTCCTTTTTC
>NW_006339274.1:0-405 GCF_000327345.1 Myotis davidii
CGACCCACAGGTTGAGAACCACTGAAATAATCCAAATAAATTCACCAACTGTGAAAGAGTAAAAGCATTGGACTTAAAAGTCTCTTTTTGTGACCATGATGGGTGGTGAGTCAGTGAACTCAGCACCCTGAGGCAGGGAGGGGCAGCCCTCAAGACTCATGCATGTGCCATTGAACATGGGGCAGAACTTAGGACTATGGACTTTGGAATTAGGATGCTTGTGAGCATTATGTAGACTAATGACACTGTGAGATCTTTGGCATGATATGTGGAATTAAGAAAAGCACTTAATAATTATCAGATGCTATTGCTATTACTTACATTATTAAAACTACTAAAGGCCTAGTGCACAAAATTCGTGCACTTGGGGAGGTCCCTCAGCTTGTCCTGTGCCCTCTCACAGTC
>NW_006339275.1:0-405 GCF_000327345.1 Myotis davidii
CAAAACAAAACAAAAAACACACACACAAAAAAACTCCAAAACCCTCTGACAGCAGACTTCCATTTCTCTTATCTTGGCCTTAGGCTGTTGTTTTCATAAATTTTATTTCTATGAATATTATAGACTCCACAAAATATTACTAACATGTTCTGTTTTAAAAAGATAATTATCAAAAAAGATAATTGTCATTTAACAATATTTTAAATTATGAGCAAAAGAGTGAGATACATGAAAATTACATGATTTATTAATTTTAAAATTTATTGTCTTAGGCACGATCTTGCATTAAATTAATTTAGTTCAGTTACCTTTCCTTTCTCAACTTCCATGTCTATAACTTAGAAAAAATGTAAAGGACCCTTTTAAGATAGTGGTATTTAAAGTACTTAAAATTTTTTTGTTGTT
>NW_006339276.1:0-405 GCF_000327345.1 Myotis davidii
ATAGGAATATATCAAATCCAGGACTGGATTAATTCGTTGGGTAGGACTGTCCCGCCAGAACGTCAATAAAGTCTGGAAGTGGGAAGATGGCTCAGTTCCCTCCAAAAATATGTAAGTCACTGGGCACTCAGAATGCAGCAACTTTTATTCCCGAGATACTCTGTCCACTTGGGTACAAGTGACTTATAAGTTGGATAAGTTGGGAGGTAGTTCTGTAACCTACTGTGGGTTATGTAAGCAGAAGCTGAGTAATTTACACCCTAATCCTAACAAGAGAACACTGGTAGTAAGACAATCCTGCTTTTTGTACCACCCCATTCCTCTGTTCTTTATCTAAGTCACAATCCACCTCTATTCCCAATGTTTTTTCTCATTCATTTCTACTGACCACTTTACTATTGGAAC
>NW_006339277.1:0-405 GCF_000327345.1 Myotis davidii
ACTTAGCATATTAGCTTTTTATTATATAGGATTCTCAGATACACAAAGGAGACATAACTTCTTCATATTCTATAATTAATCCAAGCTTTCTCTGAACACCTCACTTCTCACCTTGCAGGGAAGAAAACAAAGAAATATCAGAACAATATGATAAGCTCCATCCCACCCAATTGTTTAAACAGCTTCCTTTGGAAGAATAATTATTTGCCATTTCCTCCCCCTTTCCTGATTCTTTCCAAAATGTGATATAAAAATGGAGTGGTGGTTGGGGAGGCTATGCTAACTCCTAGTGGCCAAAGGATGTATAGCATGTGGAGGAACATGTTCCCCTTATTTGCCCAGGAGATAGGAAAGTGCTGTTTCACTTCACTGGTGCTAACCTCATGAGAAGGGACAATGAACCTT
>NW_006339278.1:0-405 GCF_000327345.1 Myotis davidii
CCCTTCAGTCCGCAGGCCGACGCTCTACTCATTGAGCCAAGCCAGCTAGGGCCTGCCCGTCATAATTTGACAGATGATCCTCAGGTCCTGCGAGAGAGGTAGAGACATCCTTTCAGAGGAAATTGGAAATGTTTTGAGTTATGACTGAAATAGAGACGCCATTTATTCTGCTTCAGGTTCGGCAGAGCCTCCTGGTTTTCCTTGAAGATGAGGTCATTTTGCTCTTTGCAGGTGGATTGCAAGCGCTCTGCTGCTTGGAAGGATCAGAGCAGGGAGGGAGGGAGTGGCCATTCTGTCCTGTGAATTTCCAGAGAGTTGCAGATTCCTTTGCGACTGATGAGCAGTGTGTCTAGAGAGCTGGCCAGAAGCCTTACAAGTCCAGCTCAGCTAAGGCCCTCATTTCCC
>NW_006339279.1:0-405 GCF_000327345.1 Myotis davidii
TGTGTGTGTGTATAATTTTCCAACTGATGGAAAGATAGAGACCTAGGCAATGATGTGTGCATAAATAAGATTCTATGGATTCCTGAGACTGAATTGCTCAGTATAGCTTGGAGACCAAATGCTGAATTCCTCATCAAAGCTGCCTCTTTGACACACTCATGTGGTGCACAGAGAACATTCAGCCCCACCTGAGGACCAAAAGCTGAATTAATAAACAGAACTGCCTCTTCTGCGCCCTCTTGTGGTGCATGCAGAATATGCAGCCTCATGCGGGGACTAAGGACTGAATTCCCGATGGGAGCCGTCTCCTCCATACCCTCTTGTGGTGCACCAAGAACATGCAGCTGCATATAGGGACCAAAGGCTGAATTCTGATCAAACCTGTCTTTTTTGTGCCCTCTTGTG
>NW_006339280.1:0-405 GCF_000327345.1 Myotis davidii
TATCTGAAAATGAGTTGTAAGGAAAGAGATGAAATCATCTCCAAGTTCCCCTCTAGTTCAGATTTCTGAGATTTGATTTGAACTTGAAAGTAAATGAATAAGAATAAACACAACCATTAGAGGAATCTTATAGAAGATTTTCATGAAGCATGAAGATTGTAAGACCTTGTGACACCTGTGAAGTGCATTTGGACCTGTCATACTAGGCATTCTGCAAATGCAACATCTCTTCACAGGAAATGTCCCGAAAGCCAGTTTCATACCAACATTGGCCCTTTTTGATATATGTGACCTGAAGTGTACTTTGATAAGGCAGTTGTATCATTTAAGTGAACTGCTTCTATTAGGAATTTTTTATTTTCCTTAATTATACTAAATAATGTTTTCTTCTAACAACTTTTTTTT
>NW_006339281.1:0-405 GCF_000327345.1 Myotis davidii
GTACTAGAATTAAGAGGAAGAAAAAGATTAATGTGTCATCTGGGTAATTGGTTTTGATTTTCAAGGGTAAATGGGCTTTTCATTAACCCAGTCTGGGAAGAAAAATTGCAGATAAACCCAGATGATCCTCTCAGGTCCCTCTGAGTACTACCCTGTGGTATGTAAAAGTTAATGGATAGTAAGAGCATCACAATAAATGTAAATTAACAAAGGACTTCCTTTAAAAATTCAGTTTTGAGTTACCCTTACAGGTAAATAACATTGACCAACTGAGCCATTAGCTGAGAGCAAGTGAATATGAAATATATATTGGAAAAAGTAGTCTGCATATCAACTATGGCCTTTTCATCAGTTGCAGAAATAAGAAATGTGGTATTTTATCTATCTATCTATCTATCTATCTAT
>NW_006339282.1:0-405 GCF_000327345.1 Myotis davidii
GAGTTTGGAGGGGACCCTCGTGTCACTCCCACAGCCATGACAGAGAAGTGCTCAGTGTTTTACCTGGACCCACTTGGAGACCTCCTCTGGCTCCACCAGGCTTCCACCAGGAAAGCCACCATCAGAACCGTAATTAGGGCAGACAGCCCCAGTCGGATGAGGTTACCCGTGGTGTAATCCGTTGATGTGGCACCAGGGGAATCTGAAAGGGAGAAGAGGATCCCCACTGATGTCCCTGCTTCTCAATGGTTCTAGCAGAGGTGACCTTCACGTGCCCGCATGTGTGTCCTGGGCATGCTCAGCTGTACTGCATTATAGTTCTAATCACTGGGAACCAAATGGGGCGTGTTAGGAGAGCTGTAGCAGTGCGTCATCTTTTATATTTTCTCTGCCTTCCCTCTCTTC
>NW_006339283.1:0-405 GCF_000327345.1 Myotis davidii
TCAAGGCCTACCTATTTTCTGTAGGGGTTTAATTAAAGAGTAGTTACTTCTATAATCTCCTATATTTGGGCCTAATTCTTAAAAACCATGAGTATTATCAGTATCAACTTCATCTTTACATATATTGGTAGATAATGCTTACAAGATAATATTTTAATCACATAAGGCCTAGATCTCAAACTCAATTTCTTTAAGGCTGAGCAGGTCAGGAACATAAACGGAGACAGGTCCTTTAGGAGCTGAAAATACTCAGCTCACCCCAGAGTTCTCATGCAGGAATTTAAATTCTGGGTTGCCAGATTCTCCAAGTTTCAAGAGAAGGTATAAATCTGTAGGGTGTTTTTACAATACTTAACAAAATTGTTTTAATTCTCCATATTTTAAAATATTGTAGCATTAAAAAAA
>NW_006339284.1:0-405 GCF_000327345.1 Myotis davidii
CCAAGGATCCTGTGCCATATGAGAGCTCAGGCCCAGTCCAGCATCTGCCTAGTTTGGCTTGTGTTCCCCAAGGCGATCCGTTGCTGGAGCCTGTGTTTGGAGTTGGTGGCCAATGGCCCTGTGGCTGCTAAGGCCACAAGGCCACGGACAGAAAATGCGTGGATGCATGAGCGGAGTGCAGGTCACTGAGAGAGGGGGAGAGAGAGAGGAAAAGGAGAGAGAGTGAGCTTCTTTGTTTGGCTAGAATTATGAATTTGCAGGCTTGAGGGAACCAGAAGCTTTTTCAAAATAACCAATTAGCTTCCCTAACTTTCACAGGCTTCTGATGGGTCCCATGATCCCTTTCGCAGGCTGATAGGCCTCCAGGTTCAAGCACCTCCTCTGTGCCCTTGTTACTTTATTGTG
>NW_006339285.1:0-405 GCF_000327345.1 Myotis davidii
ATCCACTGAGCCAAACCGGTTTTGGCAAACCATTCTTTTTGAATAATGATGCTAAAAGTTTCTCTGGTCACTTAACTAGATCAGTATAAGTAAGTTAATATTTACTGGATTAAATAATTAGGTCTTAACCCTACAGTGCATAGAATACAGTTATATCAACTACAGTGTGGTGAGAGTGGTGGGAGTATATAACCTGAGGACCTTTTATAAATAAAAGATCAGGAGAACTTAGATACTAAGATACAGGCCTGATACAGATACCTGTGTGGTGACAGTATGGCAACTGCTGGCCAGGTCACCACAATGGCACTCAAAGCACATTCCTCCCAGGCCTCAGGAATCCCAACAGTGGACACTTAAAGACGTACAAAATGAACGAGAAATCATTAGTTTATGCCAACAACA
>NW_006339286.1:0-405 GCF_000327345.1 Myotis davidii
TTTTTGGTCAACAGATGGACCACATATAAGATAGTGGTCCCATAAGGTTGTAATGGAACTGAAAAATTCTATTGCCTAGTGATTTAGCCATCCTATTTTTTTTCTTCATAGCTATCTTAATGTAGTAACACAATGCATTACACGAATACTTCCCATTGTATTAAAATTGCTGACAGTGCTTAGTATAGTTACATGCTGTGCAGGTTTGCAGCCTAGGAGCTATACAGAAAAAAATTTGTCACCCCAAAATATGTTCTTTGGCACAAGAATTATTTTAAGCTGGTTAATTTTAAGAAAGAGCATACATGTGAAAAGCTCTGAAAACCAGGTAGAAGTTACCTTTTGTAAAGAACAGTCACACTTGTAAGGGATCCCTTCATTTGTAAGGGTGCCTCCCTCACTGTA
>NW_006339287.1:0-405 GCF_000327345.1 Myotis davidii
CAGTTGCCTGGCGCTCTGCTGACCATTTATATTTATTTCTATTTCCACTCCATTCCATGTCATCATGTCCATTCTTTAAGCTTCTTGCTATGCTGTTTTCTTTATGGTTTTCTCCTCTTTTAAATCACGTACTAACATAGCTGAAGAAAAACATTTATATTACTGTCATGAAAAACGTCACAACTTCCTAAATTGTTTTGGTTCTTATAGTTTTTTTCTGGTTTTCATGTAGAATTTCATTGCTGGCCATTACACATATCCAGGAAAAGATAAGGCGTTTGTTGTGTTACCCTTAGAAAGAATATTTTGTATTTCCTGACATCATGAAACTTTTAGCTAAAACGTAAGAGTTTCCAAAATGAGAGATTTTGGACCCAAACATGTTTTCCATGAGGTCAAAGGCCA
>NW_006339288.1:0-405 GCF_000327345.1 Myotis davidii
ACCCACAGGTTGAGAACCGCTGCAAGATGAGCTGAGAAAGGGTGTCCACATAGGTCACAATTGTGTAGCTGTGTACAGTGCACATGCTGCACCCCATGTGGCATCTGGCACATAATAAGGGCTCCCTATGTGTTTCCTTGAGTTTACTTTTAAGTCAGTAATGTTACCTATATGACCACTACTGTAACCGCCACGGGTTAAAACACTGCAGTTGTGGCTAATGTCACGTGACATCCATAACCTGAAATTAACAGGGATTTCCTTTTAGACTTCATGCCAATGTACCCACCACTTGGAAGGTCAAGTGCTCCAGGGGCCGAGGGGGCACAGAGAACCTAGATAGCCATCCTGACCTGATAAAGGAGGCCACACGCCAAAGCCCCTGGTACCCGGAGCTCCTCTAAG
>NW_006339289.1:0-405 GCF_000327345.1 Myotis davidii
TGACCATTGTCCAGTTTCCCATGGGACTGTGCTGTGGTGCCCTTGTGTGCTGGAGGAGGAGGATGCCTGTCGGAAGTGATGAGAAGGGAAGAGGAAAGCAAGGAGGTGACGGGGAGTCCCGGCTTTCCTCACTTGCACCCTAACTCTGACAGAGACCCCTGGAGGGCAGGACAGCCCCTGAGGCCATTTAGAGTCATACCCACGGAAGCTCAGTGTCCCTGACTCCCTGCCTAGGTTTCTGCCCCACGGCCCCCAGTAACAGCCTCCTTTTGAGAATGAGAAGACATTCCCTCCATGGTCAGGTTAAATATTTAAGAATTGGGGATCCAGAAATATATAAATAACTACAAATTAATACGACAAAAAGAAAAAATAGCCCTGGCCGATTTTGCTCAGTGGATAGAG
>NW_006339290.1:0-405 GCF_000327345.1 Myotis davidii
GAAGATACTATGGGAGTAGATCCCCCTCAATGTAAAATTTGGAATATCCTTGAATAATAACAAGCAAATGAGAATCCATAGGGAGATATAATGGCAGAATATCTACATTCCTTTTTATTAGTCACCAACTCCCTCTTTGTCTTCAAATCATGGTAAGCAAATTTATTTTTAAATTCAGAAAAATTATAGATTTTAGATTTAATGAAGTGTAAAACCCCACCTTTAAAAATTATGCTTTCAAACTTTAGTTGCTTTTAGGATCTTACAGTGATATAGAATGTTTTTGTAGATATTCAGAATCTAAGAATTAAAAGCTGGTATTATACTTTTAGTAATGCTGAAACAGGAAAATTGGACTGGAACACGCGGTGCTCCCCTGGGCAGGATGGTTCCCGGGCTCTTTGT
>NW_006339291.1:0-405 GCF_000327345.1 Myotis davidii
TCCTCTCTTTAAAAAATCAATAAAGTATATTTTAAAAAGTGTTTTATAACACTTTTTAGAAAACTTGGTCTTTAATCTGCCTGTGGACAATAGTGGAGGGTAGAGTGAGAGATGGGGAGGATTGAAATAAAAAAGAGGTAAATAGTTTAGTTTCCTATGTCATATTTAATCAGGCTTAGTTTCATTATTACATAAAAGATCAGAACAGCACAGTTTACAAGTTTTAATACAAGAATTTAAATAGATAATGGAGCACAGATATCTATTTAACACATACCACAATGGTTTAATATCATAACTACTCAAAGTTAAATATACAACTTTTAAATACTTTAAGTATTTCCTTGAAAATTTGATTTGTGCTTTTATTTTATTTTTAATTCCTTTCTTTATTGATTAAGGCAT
>NW_006339292.1:0-405 GCF_000327345.1 Myotis davidii
GAACCCAAAACCTGGGTATGTGCCCTGACTGAGAATGGTACCAGTGACCTTTTGATACATGGGACGACACTCTAGCAACTGAGCCACACTGGCCAAGATGCAAGCATTTTTATACACACAAAAAATACATCTATATTTTTAGCTACAAATAAAATTAAGCTATATATTCCACACACTATATATTGGTCAAAACTTAAGGTGTTTACCCATCCTAATGTTAAAAACAATCTAATTGCTTTTAACCTAAATTGATACCCACACATACTAAAAACCTAAAACATGCATTGGGTCATCATTTATCAAAGAACATTCGTAATATATTTTTAAAGGGTTAAGAGCTACTTTTCCAGGTCTGGATGAAGACTTCCAGCCTGTTTATTTCAGCACAGGAAAATACCCTTGTTT
>NW_006339293.1:0-405 GCF_000327345.1 Myotis davidii
ACAAAAAGGTGTTGACTTTTCTAATGATCTCAGAGGAACAAAATGGGGCATTTGTTCCTCGAACAAGATAAATCTCTTTCAGTTCTAAACAAAGTGGGAGCTACATGTGGGGGATTAGCCAAAGGACACCAAAGGGGAAAATCCACAAAAATGAGTCACTCCTGCTCAGTAGTTACTGAAAATAAAGAAAATGGTGGCAGCCAGTGCAATGCCAGGAAATAGATGCAGGAACTGGAGAAACATCGAGGTGCCTTCTAAGGAGAGACTGCTTCTTTGTGGACCAAGCATCATCGTTCCAGAGAGTCTTCATTCTAGATCAGACTGAACTCACATTGAGAGGTCAGGGCAGTACATTTCAGAGGAAACGGGCTAACGGATGTCAAAGGACCTACATACACAGACACA
>NW_006339294.1:0-405 GCF_000327345.1 Myotis davidii
GCATTAGGAAGGTTGAGAACCACTGTACTAGGAAAAATGTCTTCCCTGATATAAGAGCAAATGCTGTGAGCAAAAGCTACCGTGGTTATGCTCCCTTCCTGATGGGGTGCTGTCCTTTAAATGAGTGATGCCTTGGGATTGTCAAAGGTAACATTTCCACTTATACTTGCCTAGGGGATGTTGAAACCTTGTTTTGTGTTTCATCATAACTGGTTCTAGGCAGCAGCACTTATCAAAGGACCATGAACTTTGAGAGACCTGAGGAATCAGATCCCTATTGGACTGAACTCAAGATCCTTTGCTGATCAATTGAACATAAAGACTGGTTTTAACAAATCATGGACAGGCCCTGGCCAGTGTGGCTCGACCGTCATCCCATGCACTGAGAGATCGCTGGTTCGATTC
>NW_006339295.1:0-405 GCF_000327345.1 Myotis davidii
CTGTTTGAATGTGAATTCTCAGTGTTTTAGTACTGCGCTTCAGATAGTAAGGCTCTATTTTTAATGCAAATGTTTGCTATACTTTCCTGGCAACTCCAGGGTCTATCATTGAGAATTCTAAGAGTAATAACCACCTTCACATAGTGTTCTGAGCTTTATACACTTGAATTATAAAGGCTTTTAACCACTTTCTTAAAGAACCCCATCTCATTGAATCAGAAATATAAATAACAACAGTATACTGGTCATTTCACAGCTGATTAAACGTGAACTCTCAGTGTTTTAGTACTGCCTTTCAGATATTAAGGCTTTTTTTTTTTACTAGTAATCCAAGTGTTTCATATACATTTATGGACAACTCCGGGGTCTATCTTTGTGAATTCTAACAATAATAACCACATTCCC
>NW_006339296.1:0-405 GCF_000327345.1 Myotis davidii
TTGAGGGACTCTTGCTCCTGATGACAACTCTAAAAATACATCTTTTGTGCTAAGGTGTCATCTCACTCTAGAACAATTTTGGTCTTCTGTTGAAGTCATGAGACACACATCTCAGTTCTTGGCATGCAGCATAATGTCTTTCTTCTCTGCTTTATATTTTTTCAATAGGTTTCTCAACTGCAGCCCTTATTATCTCAAGCTCCTCACTTCCAAGTCCCTCTTAAACCCACTCCAGTTAGACTTCCTGTCCCTTCATGTAACTCAGACTTTCCTTACCAAAATCTCCAAGTGCTCCATGTGAAGAAATTCCATGGTCAGTTCTTAGCCCTCATCTCTCTTAACTTCCCTATAGCATTTGACTCAAGCCTACCCTCTTCCTTCTTTTTAAATATATTTTTATTGATT
>NW_006339297.1:0-405 GCF_000327345.1 Myotis davidii
AAAAAACTGTTTTATCTAGTGGCTCCTTATTAACAATGGCTACTTGGCCACTGGCTCCTATACTAAAGATTCTCTTATACGCCTAGAACTTCTCATGGCTTCTCTGTCTACCACCATGTGTCCAAGAAGGTCTAGCCCCTCGCAGATGGGCTTGGACCTGGCAATTGGCGTGGTAGGGCAGGATCAGGACCTGAGTTCCCAACAGTTAATACAGTGAGCAAAGAATAAAGGAGGAACTTGCTCTGACCCTTGGCCCTGTGAGCAGGATTCAGAAGTACGTGCGGGTTCGAGGAGCAAGTGCTCCCACACCTGTGAGGTCAATTTAGCCAGAAATACTCCTTTACCCCTAATGTTTCCTTTTAGTAATTTTCCCTCCACTGACCTCTAGCCTTCTCCTTGGCTTTA
>NW_006339298.1:0-405 GCF_000327345.1 Myotis davidii
CTACTTTCCTCTGAAAGAATGATCTTCAACACTGAGCAGTTTTATGTGGCCTCTACCCCACAGGAGTAGATGTCTTTAGTAACTTGGAAGAACGTCACTGTAATGCTGAATGCTTCGATAGAAACAATGGGTTGATGCCTCGAATACCAGTTTTACTCTTGGAACAAAGCACAGGTAACTTTAAAATGGTTAGAAAGAAACTCAGATTTATTCCTTAACAAAGACCCTATGTAATGCTTACTCTAAGAATAACCAGGTTATAGCTTAATCCTCTCTATTGCCTTGGAGGAAACTGGATTAAGAAACAGCTCACAGTGCTAGCTCCATGTTCATTCTTTCACTGTACTATAATGTGATTTATACTTCTTAACATATAATGTTTGTCTAATGTGTATCTTCTTTCCT
>NW_006339299.1:0-405 GCF_000327345.1 Myotis davidii
CAAATTGTGTGGGTCATGACTTACAGCAGAACTCAGCTGAATAATTCATTTTTTCCAGATGGCATAATGGAGGTTATTCAATGATTTTCAATTGTTAAATGGTCTGGATTGGAAGGTAGAAATTTCATACTCATACTCATGGTTCTTGGAAGGTAAGTATATCTGAAAGGCTGATTTCAGCTGTATTTGTCAATAAAATACCTAAATGTGGTTTATTCAGTATGGCAACCTCAAGATGATCATATATCTTACATCATGGTCAGTATTTCAAGAGTAATTTTTCCAGTGATGGAGGTGAAAGTTACATGGAATTTTATAATCTAGTATCATCTCTGCCATATTCTATTGGTTGTAGCAGTTCTAACCATGCACTACAGAGTGTGGCAAAAGTAGGTTTACAGTTGT
>NW_006339300.1:0-405 GCF_000327345.1 Myotis davidii
AGCATTAGTTGGTATGTGGGGGATGGTGACTGCTGATACTCCTTCTTTTGCTCCTTAATTTCTTATCCTTTCATTGTGAGGGGCATTGTGGCCAGAGAGGAAATATATGTGAAATGACCCAAATCAGTCAATATTTCCATTGTTGTGGGTCTCATAAACATTAAGTTGAAAGGAGAGTAAAATAGAGGCTAAAATAAAGTTTTAGGCTCTCCAACCGAGCCATCTACAAATTTCACTTTCCTCCCTGGACTGCTTAAGGATGGATAATGGAGAACTGACTCTAAGTCCTATCCCAAGTGTTCAAGCGATGGTTCTCTATCACTGCAAAGACTGCTGCCTTCACTAGTCACGAGGGAAGGCTGGCGAACCCCTGGGTCTGCTGTTTTCCTCATCCATTGATTCTTT
>NW_006339301.1:0-405 GCF_000327345.1 Myotis davidii
GGGCAGCATGGGCAGGGGGGGGGCATGGGGTGGGGTGGCTGCAGGTCTGAGCAGGTGGCTCCCTGCAGGTGGCTGAAGGGCCAGCAGGAGGACAAGCAGGACACGGATGTCCACTACCACTCGCTGACGGGCGAGGGCAACTTCAACTGGCGCTACCTCTTCCCCTTCGACTACCTGGCTGCTGAGGAAAAGATCGTCATCTCCAAGAAGGAGTCCATGTTCTCCTGGGACGAGACCGAGTACAAGATCCCCGCACGGCTCACCCTGCAGATCTGGGACGCCGACCACTTCTCCGCCGACGACTTCCTGGGTGCAGGGCCGGGCGGGGCTTAGGGACTGGGACGGGGACAGAGAGGGCGGGGGAGGGGGAGGAAGGGGCAGGGTGAGCCCACCCACCCTGGGGGG
>NW_006339302.1:0-405 GCF_000327345.1 Myotis davidii
AAAAAAAGAAGAAAGAAGAAATCAACCCTGGCTGGAAGAATGTCTATTGGTCATGGGAAAGAAAGGAATAGATTATCATAAAGTTTTAGACTTTTCACCTCTAACTGCCTAGAATTGCTGCTTCTTGAAAATTTAGGAACAGAGCTGATTCATCAGTATGAAATGACTGAAGACGAAGGCTGTTAAGTCTTTCTTTTTCTCAGGATAATGCGCCACGTGATCAGAATTCTCTGTGTGAACTTCGTCATGACTTGAGAATTTCCAGAGTGCTAACACATAATCTGAGAGCTGTGACTGTTCAGTTACCCTTCTCAGCTGAGGCCCAAAGATAACATTCCCTTTTTAAAAAAAATATGATCTTATTGACTTCAAAGAGGAAGAGAGGAAGAGAGAGAGAGAGAGAGA
>NW_006339303.1:0-405 GCF_000327345.1 Myotis davidii
TTTTTTGTTACATAACTGACCTTTCAACTATCTAAACCTTAAATATACAAATAATTTCCCTTCTATTTCTCAAAATTATTCCTATTGTGACATTAATTTTCTTCTAACTACATATGTATTTGCCAAAAATATGGCAAGGGTTAATGGAGAGGAAGAAGTTACATGTTTGAATTCATGATCCATAAAGAAAAAAATATTTCAAAATGATTATATTTCTCCTGGCCTAGTGCGTAAGGATATCCCAATTACCACTGTTCCTTTTTTTCTCACTTCCTGTATAACTCCTAACTATACAAATATGTAGATTTGCTAAATGCTGAGACAATAATTTATAGTGTTGGTAAAAGTAAATATGATACAAAACTAAACTCTGTAACAAGAGAGTAAAATTTTCTTAGCTTTTTG
>NW_006339304.1:0-405 GCF_000327345.1 Myotis davidii
TCTCTGAAATCAATAAAATATATTTGAAAAAAATGTTTCTTCTATATATCAGCTATTGCTTACCCTTTCTCTTCTAGCCACCAATTTTACTATCTCATACTTTGCAGATTCCACAACACAGTTTAGATATATATCATTGTCTACTTACTTAGGTGCCTATATTTCATGATTTTTTTAGGTCTTTTTCAGGTAAAAGTCTAGCTTGTTGTGAATTTTGTGAGATTTAAAAAAAAAAATAGCTCTGATCATTAACCCAAATTAATTCCACCAAGGACATTGGTAACCACATGTATTAAATGATTGCTGTATGCCCAACCATATGAACTCTCTATATGCATTGTTTCATCCATCCTGATAATCCTATGAGATAGGTACTATTATTATTCTCATTTTACAGATGAGGAA
>NW_006339305.1:0-405 GCF_000327345.1 Myotis davidii
TAGCCCCATTGCATTCTAGAGCTAATTACATTCCAGATCCCCACTGCATGCTAGAGCTAATCACATTCTAGAGCCCCACTGCATTCTAGAGCCAATGCCATGCTTTGGGGCCCCTGAGAAAGCAGAAGTGAGGCACATCTGAGGAACTCGCCAGAGGCTTGGGCAGGAAGAGTAGCATTATCGGGGAGCAGCACGCAAAACTGGAAGTCACCAGTGAACAGTCCTGGTGTCTAAGAGGCCCCTGTCCTCAAACACTACCTTGCACAAAAGGGTGTGCACACGTGGAGGAGTAGAGCAGGAGTCAGCACTGGCCATGCTACACGCGTGTTCTTGACCTTGGGAAAGGCGCTGGGCCGCCTGGCTCAGCCCTAGGATGCTCACCTGTGGAGCGGAGGTAATAATACC
>NW_006339306.1:0-405 GCF_000327345.1 Myotis davidii
CTTGTCTGGCAACCATCAGTCTGTTGTCTGCGTCTATGCGTCTGTTCCAATTTCGTTCATTTATTTGTAAGTTAGCCTTTTGTTGTTAACCCTGCTGAGTCACCTGTCCGTCAATGAGGGAATCTTCCTGCCAACTGCATTTACCAACCAGCCTAGTTCTGGTTGCAATAAATGCAAACAGTCCTAGCTTTGTAAATAATAGAGGCACATCATGACAGTGACCGATCATGTCACTTCCTTCAAGGTCTCATTGTCACTGTGTATTTGTTATTCAGTCACACACGGAAAGCAAAGCTATAGTAATGTTGCTTCTTTGTTTCCCCTGATAAACGCAGGTGACATTTTATAAAGATGGATCATTAAAACAGGGAATTGGCCCTAACCGGTTTTGCTCAGTGGATAGAG
>NW_006339307.1:0-405 GCF_000327345.1 Myotis davidii
GGTGTAAATACTCCCACCTTGGCCAAGTTTAAGCTACTGATGTGCAGACAGTGAATGAGGGATTGGGAAGACATGTGCATAAGCAGCACTCACGAGCTCCAGCACCCCACCTTTAGGGCCCTGTGATGATGAAGTTATAGTAAGGGGCAAGAAAGCAATGTATTGTTTGTTTGGTTCTCTTTACATAACACAGAACTTTGTCAGAGTTCAAGCTCTTTCAGTTTAAAGAATATAAGGAGAAACTAGCATTAGATAAAACAATGATATAGCGTCCATACCATTTGCTTGTTCCATTCTATTTTTAAAGCCAAAACGTATTTGAAAATATTACTGTTATAAAAACAATTATTTTTCCCACTTTACTAATAATTGATATTTGAAATTAGCTTATTTATGCATTCATTG
>NW_006339308.1:0-405 GCF_000327345.1 Myotis davidii
CGTCAGGGTTTGCACATTTGTACCTGTGGACTTTTGGAATCTAGAAGTTTCTAAGAGTTGATTTTTGATGAGCTGCTGATCTGCCAAGTGCACTTGTCATTTTGCAACATGGTAGCAATGCAACTGTTGCTGCAGTGGAAGGTGAACTTGTAAAACCCGCTCTCCCCCACTCCTACTGACTTTCCAGAAGTGCCTTCAAACAGCTGTCTGTGTGAGACCCATGACTGTGGCCCTCAAGCTGCTGTCCCTCCTGAAGTCCAGGGCCTGCTGCGAGCTGGGAGACTGGCTGTCACCTGCCGGAATCAGGCTCCCGCTCCGGTTCTCCTTTCGCAGAAAGCGTCCCGACTTGAAGCATTTTCAGTGGAGAATGGTGGTCCCTATAGGCGCAGGCCGCGTCTGGCGGGA
>NW_006339309.1:0-405 GCF_000327345.1 Myotis davidii
AAAAAAAACCCCACACATTCATTACTGTACACTTTCTATGCATTATGCCATTTAAATTTCACAGCAACACTAGGAGGGAACTGCAGTGCACCTTGTTGATAATTACCTCAGCAAGGGGAAGAGGTGGGAATTCTGCCTGAGGATGAAAATTGAGAGTTTCACCATGGTAATATATGGCACCTCCTTGAAAGAGAAAAGTATAAAGGTAATAGCAGAATTGATAGTAATTCAAGTCTGAAAAATTTGTGACTGTAGAGTTTTGCAGAAATGCTAAGTAGGATCAGTCTTAGCCCCAGAGACAAGTGGAAGTAGTGATGGTAGTTAGGAGTGGCCTTACAGGAAAAAAAAGAAAATAAATTACAAAAATAGAAAAATTTTTGGATAAGCCACCCAACATGCAGGCAA
>NW_006339310.1:0-405 GCF_000327345.1 Myotis davidii
AAGTATTTAAGAGGCTGTTTCTTTCTCATCTCCCTTCCAGCCACCCACCCTCCTTTATTACCAGGTCGGAAACTTCCTGGAGGGCAGGGACATCCTCCGCAGCACCACCGCCTTCGGCCCAGCCCAGGGCTCGGTGCTCAGTGAGAGGTCCGGCAGGGCTTCCCAGTGAGAACACAGGTGGAGGGTAGTGCTGGGTGGGTTCGCTTCAACTTCGTTCCGTTTTTAGTGGAAGGTTCCACTGTTCGCTATATGAACAGCAAGATTGGAGCCATATGTAATATGGTTTAGAAACAAACAAAAAAGCCAACCCTTAGAAATAGAATTTGATATCAAGGCAGATGATACCATGAATAACCTGGTGATTATTAACAGGAAAGGACTAAAGCAGCGGTTCTCAACCTGTGG
>NW_006339311.1:0-405 GCF_000327345.1 Myotis davidii
ACTGTGAGAGGGCGCAGGCCGGGCTGAGAGACCTCCCCCCACTCTCTCCTCCCTGAGTGCACGAATTTGGTGCACCGGACCTCTAGTTTAAAATATACTATTGATTTATCAATATAGAACCCAGAGCCAGCATCATTTATTTATAACTCATGTCTGAACAAAGCTTATCTAATACATGTATTTCCCCCATAAGGCACATGATAACTACTTGCACTTAGAAACACTAGACAGCATTTCAGCACTTGGAGGCTTTTCTTAAACAGTGAAATCATTTTTCAAAAAGCTAAAGACGTGGCACTAACTAAACTGCAGAAAGGAAACCTATTCGTAGTGTAAGAGCTGAAACAGGGAGCAGAGCACCATCACCTTGTTCGTCCTCAGCTAGAAACGTGTTTGGGCAACGCA
>NW_006339312.1:0-405 GCF_000327345.1 Myotis davidii
GATAGTCATTAAAATGGTAGAAGCATCACTTTGCAACAATGGAAACTGACATAGGCTTTTCTCTTCTTTCCCTTTGCTGGGGAATCATGTGTGTGTGTGTCAGGGTGAGGGGCATGGCAAGCAAAAGAAACCATGTTGGGAAAGAGGAACTCTACATCAGAACTGCTCCTCTCACGTTCTGATGATACCTTGGGAATTCTTGGTTGAATTATGCACCATCCACTTTAAAAAAATGTGTTAAAGTCCTAAACCTCAGTAATTCACAATGTGACCTTATTTGGAAATACCATCTTTACAGAGAGAATAAATTAAAGGAAAGTCATTGGGGGTGGACACTAATCCAATATGGCTAGTGTCTTTAAAAGGGAGGAAAATTATATACAGAGCCAGACATGCTCATAGTGA
>NW_006339313.1:0-405 GCF_000327345.1 Myotis davidii
AAGGGCCAGAAGGTTGAGAACCACTGCCATAGTTCAACTTCTCGGTGGGGGAAGGAGATCAGAAGGAGGTGACAAAATTAATATGCAAATATTCATAACAAGTGCAGTTGTTTGAATACTAACTCTAGCGCCTCCACTCTCACTTACAACTCAGTCTCCTATTGCCTTCCCCCTGCCTCCTGCTGTTGCTACCTTGATCTGAACAGACTTCACCAGGATAACAATGTCAGCAATGGGGACAGAGACCAGCCACACGGTGTTGGGGGGCAGGGGGTGGCGGGTAGGGGTCCTCGACTCCCTTAGGAAGAGTCTGTGAAGTCTGCAGTTGAGCGTGAATTCCATCCCCATCGCCCTCATTTCCCCCTCTCATCCAGATGACCCTGAACAAGTCCCTTAGCTTCCCCA
>NW_006339314.1:0-405 GCF_000327345.1 Myotis davidii
TTTCAACAAAAACAAACAAAATAACCCCCAATTAAAAAACTAATAACACTTTCACTGAATAACAATCAAAATACACCTCTGACTATTACCAAGAGTGGTTGGGATATGGAGAACATCTCTGCAGCTTTTGCAGAAACTCTGTAGGAATATTTTTCCTGGTTAGATAGAAACCATGTAAGAAAGAAATGCTTTTCCAAACTCAGGACAAGAAAAAGTAAATTGTTATCAGTTGTAATCAACTTGGGATAGTCTCTATTTTCCTCTTTATCTCTCTACTAGGAAGTGAAAACCTAAATTTAATATAAATTACTAAGATTTTTTACATATGGACTTTTTTCACTGAGAACCTTACCTTCACATGCACTGAGTCTGAGCTATTGTTATTTTTTTAAATATATTTTATTG
>NW_006339315.1:0-405 GCF_000327345.1 Myotis davidii
CTCAACCACTGAGCCACGCCAGCCAGGTGGCTTCAGATTCTTAATTATGATATCTGGGGTGGATAGATCCTAACTTTCTCTTCATTATTTCTCATTTGGATGATGCAAAATAGCTTTGTGATGAACTAACTGACCATTATCTAGATTCTATGAATCATACTAGCTGCTTTGCTGTTTATATGTAAAAAAATAGTTATTTTTTATAAGCACACTCTGAAATTGGGAAGCAATGAAAACAACTGCAAAGGAGGAGAGCATGAAGATAATAAAATTGACAGCTGAGAAAGTAGGGAAACCTCCATGAAATCATTTGAGACTCTCCATGCATAGAAGCTTGCTCTGGAAAACTTTTTCAATTACACTTCTCCAACATCTGCATAATCATACTACTTCTTCCCTAATGCC
>NW_006339316.1:0-405 GCF_000327345.1 Myotis davidii
TGGTAGAGGGATTTGGACCCAACCTATGCTAAGTGAAATAAGACTTATAAAGACAAATCCCATGCAATTTTATTTATATGTGGAATATTAAAAAAAAAACAGATTCAATAATACAGAGAACAGATTAGCAATTGCCAGAGTAAAGGATGGGGCAGGAGAAACAGATGAGGGGGATCAAGAGATACAAACTTACAGATATAAAATAAATAAATAATGGAATATAATATGCAACATGGGGAATACAGTTAGTAATAGTGTCTGAACTTTGTATAGTGACAGATGGTAACTAGACTTATTATGCTGATCATTACTCAGTGTATTGAAATATCAAATCACTGTACAGTATACTCAAATGAATAAAATATTGTATGTCAATTATACTTCAATTAAAATGGTCACCTCATT
>NW_006339317.1:0-405 GCF_000327345.1 Myotis davidii
GCATATTACTCTTTTATTAGCTAGGATATTATTCCCCCTAACACACCTCTTACTTCAAATAAAGACATCTTACCCAACTAGTTCTGGTATGTTCTATGAATGAGCAACTTTGAACAATGTCCCAGGGGTCTGGCAAGTTTAGAATTGTTACCCTGTTACTCTTTTAAAGACTGCTTCTTGTCTTTCAAATGAAAAATTACTCACTTCCCCCATTAACTGTCTTTTTATGATATAGACTAGTTCACAATGATAAAAAATGCATTCATATTTTGTGTTGCCTCAGTATACTTTTCTATCCTTATATAGTCTTACAATCTAGAATATTTTAAATCTCTTCACTTGCATGAAATTCATGCAAGTACTAATTTCAACCCTAAATTGCTGGGGTCCAACCCCAGCAGGTCC
>NW_006339318.1:0-405 GCF_000327345.1 Myotis davidii
TTGAACCCTGAATAATACAGAATCTATAAATTATTGTGTCAGAAAAAGAGGGGAAATACAGAAATCAAGTTCTAGCCTATGCTTAACTAATGATGTACTTCTTTTTATCATAATCCCACTCTCATTCTTCAGTTCCTACAACCTACCTTCCCAGCCCAGCACAGTCCACAGAGATCCTTCCATTCCTCTTCTCTGAACTAGGATCCCTGATAACCCTCTCTTTGGACAGGTGAACATGGCTTATCTCTAACTATCTCAGGGACTATCTTGTATGTTTTTCAGTTTTCATGTGAGTCACTTCTTTCTGATAGCCTGTGAGTTCCTCAGGACCAAGCACAAAACTAATTTATCTTTGTAGCTCCATATGTAGCATAGAGCCTGACCACAGCAAGTGCTCAGCAAAGG
>NW_006339319.1:0-405 GCF_000327345.1 Myotis davidii
TTCCATTTATAGAGCACAGGCAGAGTAGATTTAACCTGGATCTTAATGGCCCTATGCTTTTGGAATGGCAAATGAACATTTACTTTGACTTAAAGTCACCAGCTGCATTAGCCTTAATAATAGAGAGTCAGCTTATCCTTAGAAGCTCTGAAGGCAAGCATTAACTTCTCTATAGCTATGTAAGTACTAGATGGCATCTTCTTTCTATGTAAGTAAGGCTGTTTTGTCTACATTGAAAATCTGTTGTTCAGTTTAGCAACCTTTATTAATTATCTCAAATAACCTTCTGGATAACTTGCAGCTTCTACATCAGCCCTTGCTGCTTCACATCCTCCTCCAGTGGTCCATGTGTTATAATTGCCAAACCTTTATGGAAGCAGAGCTTGAGTCTGGCGCCTTAGACCA
>NW_006339320.1:0-405 GCF_000327345.1 Myotis davidii
TAACTAGACTTATTGTGATGATCATTTCACAATGTACATAAATATGGAATCACTATGTAAAGCTAATATAGTGTTATATATCAATTATACCTTAATTCAAAAGGATAAATAAAAGATAAAAATAAGTGGTTTTATTTTGGAAGAGCCAACTGTCTTGCTAAGAGGGGTACAGAGATAGGCATAGAGGTAGGCAAACAAACATTGGCCATATTTGTAATTCAGGTAACAATATTGGGGAAAATATGAAAAGAAGCATTGGAACCATTGTAAAACCAAAGAAGAAACACATCTTTGGTAATTTATGATATAAATAAATGTTCTTGTTTCCAAATACTTAAATCAGCTATAAACTATAAAATCTACATACACTTAAAAGTAATTTCTTATGAAAAACAAAGAAAAAAA
>NW_006339321.1:0-405 GCF_000327345.1 Myotis davidii
ATTAAATACCTCTTTTAAGGAAGACACAACTTTTAGAGGGGTAAGAGATGAATTCCCTCCTGAAGTAAAGAGTACAAGGTGGAGGGTGCTTCAGAAATCTTCATAGTTTTGAATCCTCATATTCCTCCACGACAGTCCTAATCTATTTGCCAGGGATCCAACACTTTTCAGATTAATGCTCAATCCAATAAGCAAATTGGTGAGGTTGTAAAGAAAACAGACTTTGTAAAATAAGCAACTGGTAGAATAATTTACCAATACCCTGACTCTACACCTATACATACATATTTCAGAATTACTTAAATGTATTACAAAAATGAGACATAGCTAAAATAAAGGCAGTTGAACTAGAATTAAAAGTGTCTGTACTATGCCGAACTGGTTTGGCTCAGTGGGTAGAGCATC
>NW_006339322.1:0-405 GCF_000327345.1 Myotis davidii
AAAAAAAAGTGAAAAGGAAGAGAGTTCCATTCTTCTCAAAACACACATTGTCACAAAAAATTTAGGAACTAATATATTCAGTGCCCATTTTGACAGTACACAGAACTGGAAGTATTTGTTTCTACATCAGTTTGACATGAGTTCTAACTCGAATTACTAATTTGGGGGAAATAATCACAAATGACAGTGTCCACATGGCTCTCACCCAAAAAACTAAAGTGGATCATTGTGTTTTTACATTAATGAGCATTGCTAAGTTAAGCTTGAATGGTAAGTTTTTCATTTTCTTTCTCTTTTACTCTTTTAAGTAGCAATATTTTTTGGCCTACATGACATTGAATTATATGGCATTCTGTGAACAATATACATGCTGGGCTTGATAGGTAAAAAAATGTTCCCCTCCCC
>NW_006339323.1:0-405 GCF_000327345.1 Myotis davidii
TGAAGGAGGAGGGTCCAGCTGAAAACAAAAAGCCAGTGGCTCCTATCGAGTTATAACATGGATAAACAGAAACACTTTTTAGAAAAACTATAATAAAAACTCCCAGCGACAAAAAGCTTTCCAGAAATAAAAAAAAGTGAAAAAATGACTTTTACATAACAGATTAAATAAACAAACTAAAATATAGAACGCCACTGCTAAAATCTAAATTAATATTCTGAAAGGTCAACTGGAAATGTTATTGGACAATAACGAGAATATGAGTGCACAACTACACCTTTCTCTACTTTAAGCACCTAAAATGCTACCCAGCACATGGAAAGGGCTTAGTACATGTTAATGAATACATAACCAACACTTAGTAAAATAAAAATAAAAAATGCAAAAGATTACAGATAAAATTAA
>NW_006339324.1:0-405 GCF_000327345.1 Myotis davidii
CTTTCGTCCACACTTAACTTCATGTCTTCAGATGCTAGGGATAATGAATGGCATATAGTAGGTGGATATGGAATAAATGTATATGGAATAAATGAATATGGAATAAATGAATGAGTAAGCTGATTAAACAAAATTGATTGTAAAGAACTCTAATTTGGGAACAGAAGCAGCAAAATAAACTTAGGAGATCCAGGTAGGAATGAAAACCAGAGTGATGCATACAGGAAAAACCCCTTTACAACCAACTCTTTGCTGACAGTGAACAAGTCTGCCAGAAGCCTCTGCTCTCTGACTGTGACCCTTTCTGCCGTCTGGAAGGCGGAGGGAAGAGAGTGGTTGTTCCCTGTAGGGTCCTCAATGATGCTGTCATTGAGTCTAGAATAGTGATGGCGAACCTTTTGAGCT
>NW_006339325.1:0-405 GCF_000327345.1 Myotis davidii
CAATGTTATTAACAATAAAAAGAACTTTCTGAGCATCTCTCTTCCAGCACTGCCCTTGTACCACACAATTCATAGTGTGTACACACAGTAAATGTTGCCTTTATTAAGTCCCCCAATATAAACACAATGGAAACACATTGAGAAGGTGAGAAACTAGCAAGTGATATTTCTGAACTTCTATTTACTTTTTTGTTTGAATACTCAGAATATGCTTGAATTATTTGTCTTCAATGTTTTCAGAAGTTTTGTTAAGACTGCTGTATTTGGCCGGATAAAAAAGGTGAAGGGATTGAGCAAAAAGGAAAGAACAACAACCACCTCACTGACAGAGGCCACAGCATGGTGATTACCAGAGAGAAAGGGAGAAGGTAGAAGAGTGTCAAGCAGGGATAAATGGTGATGGAA
>NW_006339326.1:0-405 GCF_000327345.1 Myotis davidii
ATTTCGTGCACCAGGCCTCTAGTATGCAAATAATGTGATTAAGGTGATTTTGAACAGAAACTTTCAGGTTGAGGGTGGGGTGTGGAGGTGAAGAAGAATGTGAACTTCTTAAAATAATCAAAGTTGTCTGAAGGTAACTGTGGCATGTATAAGAGCCATAAAAAGTCAGCAATTCCAGTTAATTCCCCAATAGTATAAAAGTGTATGCCCCTCTTCCGAGAAAGGCAAATGATAAGTATCTACTCTCTGAAGAGAGAAGGCTAAAATCAGATCACTGGTCCCCTTTGAAGACGTAGTCAAGGCTAGAGCCCCAGAATTCAGATGATCTTAGGGATTTGAAAGTTAATTCAACCCCAGGAGGTTGGCTCCAAGGGCATGTCCGGCCGGTCTCGCCCAGTCCCACCC
>NW_006339327.1:0-405 GCF_000327345.1 Myotis davidii
ACCAAACCAGTATTACAAGAAACGTTAAAGGGATTTCTTGAAAAAGAAAAAAAAGATACAAAATATGCATAATAAAGTGACAGTAACTACATACCTATCAATAATCACTTTAACTGTAAAAGCATTAAATGCTTCAATTAAAAGACATGGTGTGGCTGAATGAATAAAAAAATCAAGACCCACACATATGAAATCAAACTAAAAAGTTTTTGTACAGCAAAGGAATTAATCTACAAAATGAAAGATAACCTAATGAGTGGGAGAAGATATTTGGCAATGATATATCCAGTAAGGACTTAATATTCAAAATATGTAAGGGACTCATACAGGTAACACCAAAAAAGACAAACATTCCATTTTACAAATGGGCAGAGGACCTAAATAGACATTTTTCCAAAGAGGACA
>NW_006339328.1:0-405 GCF_000327345.1 Myotis davidii
CCCCAAGACAATCCTGTAATGGCAAGTAATTTTGCTGAGGCTTGAATTACACTAGTATGTCAGTGAGAATGTGGATAGAAATAATTCACTTAGGCTGAGTAAGCCTAGCCTGGGGCCCATTTGTCCACAATGCAATGGGATTTTGCTGTTCTGTACTCATTACTTAGTATACCTTTATTATAAAATATGTTAAAGTGGTATTTGCACATTTGGGGCTTTTTAATACCCCCTTTCAATACTGTGGAATGATAGATTTCAGTCTGCCAAAATAACTATTTCAGTCTACCTCAGACACTTAGACTCTGGTGTTCATTGCTCAGTGGGCAATTGCATTGGATAAGAAGTTTTTTTCACATAAAATAATATATGGAAAGAATATTTTAGAATTAATTAAGATAAACCTTA
>NW_006339329.1:0-405 GCF_000327345.1 Myotis davidii
AAAATTATTTATGGGTTTGTTATAGGTGGATGCCATTTACATTAGGACCTTTGGAGTTGGGTTTCTTTTAATCCTTCAACTATATCTCCCTCTCTTTGCTTTGGCACTCTGCCTGCCCATTTCTCAACATGCTTATGACCATAAGGTTTCAGTGTGTTCCTGATGATTATTCCTTAGTAGTAGGAGGAGTGTTCAAGGCTCCTCTGGGACACTGCCCTCCTGCAGCCATGAGGAGATAACCAGCAAGCCGCCTTCAGTGATTATGTCATTGGTGTCTCCTGAACAGTGCAGTGTGCCCATTGGGCTCTCAGCGAAGGAATTCTGTTGTTTCTTCTACCCGTGGTAACCTATTGACTTTCTCCAGTAGAAAATTCTAAAATTTCTGCTGTGGCATATTCAGTGCCA
>NW_006339330.1:0-405 GCF_000327345.1 Myotis davidii
TATTTTACTTAAAATTAAATAATATTAACATTTTCTTTCTACCTAAAAAGGTAAATTAAAAAGTACTAGAGAAATTAAAATATTCTAACTGGATAAATCATGGCATTAATCCCTTGAGATAATTTTGGTGGCAGTTCATTGAAAATTCCACTAACTGTGGCTTATTTTATGGAGATACTTAGTGCTCACTTAGCAAGGAGTCCAATGTTGGCTCACTGAGGCAAACATATCAGCAAAGTCTCAGTTCTGTTATCCTTTCCCCTTTGCATCCTCAGCATCTTTGCTTTCAGCCTCACATGTGCCACCTCATGGTGGAAAGATGGCTGCCACTACATCAAGCATCATCTTCTCACCAAAGAGCATCAAGTACCAAACACGGGTGCTTATAGCAGCTTTATCCATTAT
>NW_006339331.1:0-405 GCF_000327345.1 Myotis davidii
ATTGCTGTGTCCTTGCTTTTGCACCTGCATATGATAAATTGGCCTTGAACATCCAGCGTGCTCGGATTAGCGTTCCCATACTCTACCCCTTATGCTGGGTGGTCCTCTAGGGATACTCTGGCCCATATGCCAGTGCCTTGAGCACAGAGTCCACAAGACTACAACATGTTATGACTACTGCTCTGGCCCCAATAGCAACACTCATAAGTGCCCAGCACCATGCCCCTGACAGTCTATCCTACAAACTTGGAATGGGGTCATGGGACAGGGTTTGTATGGCCTGTACTTCACTATCTCTTGCAGGGCACTGGTTACATTGCCAGGGCAGGATAAAGGGGTGCAACTGTAACTAAGGGGATAGGAGGGTTATCCATGGCCCTTCTCTTGTAATGAACCATGGCCAGG
>NW_006339332.1:0-405 GCF_000327345.1 Myotis davidii
AGGAAGGTTGAGAACCACTGGTCTAGAATGATAATTCAAATTGGATAATGGGTTTCTCTATAATTAATCAGTGTGACTTTGTATTTCTGTAATACACTAAATGATTGATACTCAGTGCTCTTTATTTTTACTCTAGGGAAGGAGGGTCTTAGATATGCTATATGAATTGAAAATACATTTTACAAGTTTAAAAGGACTTACAGGGCCTGAGAAGTTAGCACCAAGATGTCAAATTGTAAATATTGCAGTAGAGATTTTTCTAAAAAGTGGAAGCATAGATGGTGCCATGTGGGTATTAAGAGGTAAGTTCTGATATATGCAAACATAAAATAATTTGTGTTGTATAAATTCTTGTCTATGTAATGAATTACCTTAAGTCAGCAATTTTCAACCTTTTTCATCTCA
>NW_006339333.1:0-405 GCF_000327345.1 Myotis davidii
AGCCCCAAGAGGCAACTCCACAGTCATCTCCGGGGTTAGGTAGTGCAGTCCCTTTGGGTCTGTTCCAAGGGCCAGGTCCTGAGGCCACTGAGTGCAGATTCATGGCCTGAAGCTGGGCTGTTTGGGCAGCACCCTTAAACTGGACCCGGCCTCGGCCAGCCTCTACGATTGCCTTGGACCTAAATGGGAGTCTTGTCTCACAGGAGATACTCCACCAGCCCCAAGATTTCCCCATCGCTGCCTGTCACCTGGGTAGCCAGCCAGACAAGCGCCCAGCACCTAATGTAGGTCAGTCCAGGTGTGACCAGGTGAACAGCAGCCCAGACTTGAAGAGGCCAATGATGAACCTACGGAAACCTCTACCCTTTGATGGTCCGAATGTTTTGCCTTTAAAGCCACCGGTGC
>NW_006339334.1:0-405 GCF_000327345.1 Myotis davidii
AGTGGCTGCGATTGTGCTTCCTTACATGAATGGACATCATCCAGTTGACCATCCACTGTCACTGATCCTTCTTCTATATGAGACTGTGGGGCCCAGAGATGCGGCTTTTTTAATGAAATCTCTCTGCATGCCCAGCAAAGAGCACGGAGCAGAAGAGCTCCTAATGCTGACGTAGCTCCACTTCACTGGGGACCACGGACCACTTTCCGTGCTGCCTGAGGGGCTGTGAACCACTGAGATGCCTCCAGGGACACGGACGTGCAGTGAGCACAAGCCCTGCCCAGGCAGAAACCAACACGGGTTCCCAGGGTGGCATTTGGCTTTGAATTGTTCTCTTCATGGTAACAAACCTCTGGAAGTTATACTTTCAAACCCCCTTACCTGGGGGAGCCAGGTGGATCACAT
>NW_006339335.1:0-405 GCF_000327345.1 Myotis davidii
CGCTCCGTAGATAAAAGCAGGGAGAGGGTCTGCTTCTGGCTCAGGGTTTCCTGGGCGTCACTGTCACTGTGTTTCAGAACCTATGCCCTGAGCCTGTGCTCGGCTCTGTCCGCTTCTGTGAGCCCGGCTTGGGCTATGGCCAGAGGCACAAGCAGGGAGAGCTGAGTGGGTCGAGTAGTGTCCCCTCGAGGAGGACGGGCACGGGGACAGGATCTGGGAGCCTGGCTTGGGGCTCTGGCTGGGCGCCCGGAGCTGGGATGAGGGCGCTGGCCCTTCTCCTCCCCGAAGTCCAGACTGTGCAGGTGGCTTGGAGAGCCTTCCTGAGCGTCCTGCAGGGAGGTTGTCCTGGGAAGAGTGGCACAGGAAAGCACCAGAGGGAGACAGGAAGCGGAGAGAGCCCCTTTT
>NW_006339336.1:0-405 GCF_000327345.1 Myotis davidii
AAAAAATAGTTATTGAAAAAGTGAATGAACTAAACCTTTAATAACATAGGAGTGTTGAGTATTATTATTATGACGAGGGTCACAGTGGAGACTTAATCTGCTTCTTGGGGATATGGGAACACATTATCTAGAAGTCTGTTTATATGACTCTTCCTAAGCTCCTGGGGAAGGGGTGCAGGGAACATTGGAGCCCACATTTGGGTTTCCTAGAGGGCAAATTAGTCACACTCTTATAAAGGGAACCTACAGGGTGGTAGAGCGAATGAATGAAATGAATGAACATTCACTCTGAGGTAGGAGGACATTGGAAAAATTCTAACACAGTTCATGATGATCAGTAGAAAAAAAAGAGACATTTTAAAAATCTTCACTTGAGGACATGCTTATTGATTTTAGAGAGAGGGG
>NW_006339337.1:0-405 GCF_000327345.1 Myotis davidii
GGGTGCAAGAAAACCTTTATTCCAACAACACAGGTTCCCCCCTACCCCCAGGAGTAGAAAGTCGTTATCCCCAGAGTTGGCTAAATTCGTTTAAGTTGCTATGGTTTTCTACATGTCTGTGTTTTGCACATGCTGTTCCCTCTGCTGGTAATGCTTTGCACAGCACTTCCGGTCCTGAAACTCCCACTGATCCTTCCAGAACCAGCCCAGATCTTCCCTCTCCGTGACCCCTCCTCATCATTCCTGCCCTTGTGGGCTGTTTGTGTTTGTTGATGCAGATACTCCTTGCACACAATTCCATCGTGACACTGTATGGTATATGCTGACGGTTGCTGATATGTATGTCTGCCCTGCCAAATGGTGATTCGTGCAAGCAGGCTTGGTGTGCTGTTCATTTCTGCGTCC
>NW_006339338.1:0-405 GCF_000327345.1 Myotis davidii
ACAATTTAAATATTTTATATAATTAATGATATGTAATTAAACTTAATGTAATTACATTTGGGCTCTCTGAGGTACCTATTTTACAATTAGTGTTTCATCAACAAATAGCTTTTCTGAGGCACAGCACAGCTCTGCCTATAGTAGCAATCCATACCCAGAAGTGTCCCTGTTACTTCAACACGCTGTGGAGCAAAACCAAACATTCTAAGTCATCAGCCATCAGCCTTTGATTATGTTAGAAAGAAGTCCATGTGCCAAAACCACATATACACTTGAACACTAATGGCTTTGCCTTCAGCCTGTGAGAAGCTGAAAAGGTGGCAAGAAGGCCCAACCACTAGATGACCATTCTCATAACTTTACAAACACAGTCAATTACCAAGAGGTCCACGAAGAGAAGGCTCA
>NW_006339339.1:0-405 GCF_000327345.1 Myotis davidii
TATATCTTATAGACAGGTATATATTAATATATTTATTTTACTTTAGCATTTGTTTATTAACAGATTAACTTTATCCCGGGTGAAAAGGAAAGTTACTACCAGATAATAAAACTACTGGTTGATAAACATAGTGACTGATATCTTGCACAGAAACATTCCTAACAACACGAAGTTGGTGTTTCATCCTTTTGTGGCTTTAGTTTGGTACAGATAATGTTATGGACTGATGGTCATTATTGCTATGTGCTGAGGATGGACAGATATTTGAGAAATGTTTCCTAAGTCAAGAGTCAACCTAAATGTTAATGTTGAATGGCTCTCAGTGAATCTTTGTACATTTACTTTTCTAGGCTTATTGGCGGTCTTGTGCCATGATGATGGGCTGTGTGATAGAGAGGGCATTCA
>NW_006339340.1:0-405 GCF_000327345.1 Myotis davidii
GAGATGCTGCTCATGTATTTTTTCCTCAGTTTTATCAGCTGCTTATGTATGTTTTTCTCGGTTTTATCAAAGTTGAAATTGAAACACTGCACGAAAGTTCCCATGGTGGAGGAGTGTGCAACGAAATGCCAGTTACAGTTGGAATGTCCAATGGTCATCATTGCAGTGCCGTCTGTGGAAATGTCTGTATGTGTCTCCAAGAAATGGGTAGGTTCTAGGAAGCATCTTTCCCTCGTCACGAGGTTCTGGAGGACTGTGGACTCCCAAACTTTGGGGACACGGGTGGCAGGAGACGATGCCTCCCCACTCCCAGTATCCAATCCAACCTGGTGACCCTTGCCTCTCCATCCTAGCCCCAGGGTTCCCACTCTCCACTTGCAGGCCTACCTGATTTATCCAAACCCC
>NW_006339341.1:0-405 GCF_000327345.1 Myotis davidii
TTTTTCCTAATTTTTTGTTGCTAGTATTTAGAAACAAACTGGGCCCTTTATATTGATAATGTTTCCAGTGACCTCCTAGATTCTCCTATGAATCCTAAGAGTTTATTTTGGATTTTCTGTATATGCACTTATGTCACGGTGAGTCATGACATTTTTATTTATTTTGCATCTGTCTACCTACTTCCCTATCCCTTAATACATCCACTTACCCATCCGCCCATCCATCCGGTCTCTTTACCTCAAATGCTCTGACAGAAAACCTGCAGCACAATATCTAAGGATGATATTGAAGTGATGATAATGGGGAGCCGGAACCCAGTGGGAAAATGTTAACTATTTTAATATCAGCAATGCTACTAATGGTAGAGTTTTCTTTTCTGTCTTTCTTCTTCCTTTGTTTTTTTT
>NW_006339342.1:0-405 GCF_000327345.1 Myotis davidii
CAACTGTAAACCTACTTTTGCCCACTGCTGTATTATAAACAATGGAATACTATTCAATCTTAAAAAAGAAGGAAATTATATAATATGCAACAACTGGATGAGCCTTGAGGACATTAAGCTAAGCGAAATAAGCAATGACAGAAAGATGAGGAGTGCATGATTCCATTATCTGAGATATCTAAAATAGTCAAATTTGTTGAATTAAAGAGAATGGTGGTTGCCAAGGGCTCGGCAGAGGGAAAGTGGGGAGTTACTAATCACTGAGCATAAAATTACAGTTAAGCATGATGAATAAGCTCTAGAGATTTACACTTCAGCACTGTACCTATAGTCAACAATAACACTGTACACTTAAAAATTTAACAGGGTAGGTCTCATTTTAAGTGTTCTTACCACAATAAAATA
>NW_006339343.1:0-406 GCF_000327345.1 Myotis davidii
CCAAATTTCCCCTTTTTATAAGGACACTGGTCACAGTGGGCTAGGGGCCCACCCTGCTCTAGTTAAGTATATCTGCAATGACCCTATATTCAAATAAGGTACTCCAAACATATGAATTCTGGGGAGACACAATTTAACTCATAACAGTCCATCCTCTGACCCCAAAACTCATGTCCTTCTCACATGTACAATACATTCTCCCCCCACCCCAAAATCCGTAAAAGTTTTAACCCATTCCAACATCAACTTTAAGTCCAAACTCTCCTTCAAAAATCATCTGAATCAGATATGAATGAGACTCAATGTATGACTTATGGTGGAGCAAAATTCACCTACATCTGTGAATATATGAAATCAGATAATACATTATATTATTCCAAAATACAATGGTGGGACAGGCATAGTA
>NW_006339344.1:0-405 GCF_000327345.1 Myotis davidii
AAGACAAAGGAGCCACTGCTCTTAATGGCACAATCTATTCTAAATGTGGTAGCAATTAAAAATATATTAATAATAAAAATTAAATGTTTTATCTTAGCCTGAAAAAAGAAGCAGAGTCAGAGCCTCTTGTATTATTAACAAGCCGAAAGGCATCTGAGGTTTTAGAACTAGCTTAGCACCAACTTTGTAAAAAGATGTCCTCTCCCTCTAGGAGAATTCTCAGCGTGTGTGCTGCATGGCTATAGGAGTTACAGCACCTCTAGCTGAGACCTGGAAGAAGCCTGGCATTCTGGCCAGATTTGCTTCAGTATCGTATGTATGCAATTGTTAATTCCATGTGCCAACTTGACTGGGACAGAGGATGCCCAGATATTCAGTCAAACATTATTCTGGATGAATCTGTGC
>NW_006339345.1:0-406 GCF_000327345.1 Myotis davidii
AATCAATAAAATATATATTTTTAAAAAATAGTATTGACTAAGACAAATATAACTGCTCATCTTCCTCCACTGTAACCAACGTATCCTGAATACTCACTATGTGCAAGACATTGTACTAGGTGCTTTAGAGAAGGAAGGGAAAAAAACAAAAGATAAATACTAGTAAGATACAGATTCTGCCTTTTGGGAGCTTACAGGTAGAAAACAGAAAGGTTTCTAGCTACCCTGGTACTAGGTTAAACCTCTCAAAAATATTAGTAAAATGAAGGAAGACTATTATGTGAAATGGCATAAGAACCAAATTTACTTACTAAAAATTGTTTTTAAATGTATTTTAATTGCTTTCAAAGAGGAAGGGAGAGAGAAACAACAATGAGAGAGAATCCTTGATCGGCTTCCTCCTGCA
>NW_006339346.1:0-406 GCF_000327345.1 Myotis davidii
GGTCAATTTGCATCTTTGTCTATTATTAGGATGGCAGTTCATGACTTAATTGGCAGAATGAGCTCAGAAGAGGACCAGGATCCTCCCATGAGTTGGTTGTCCTGGTCAAGTTGTTGATTTCAGCTTTGTGATTTCCTGAGCCAAGAACTCAGCCATGCTTTACCAAACTAAGGAGCCATGGACACTGTAAGATAATAATTTTGTGCTATTTTAAGCCACTAAGGGTGTGATAATTTGTTGTAGAAAACAAATACAGCTAGTACTGAATTCCCTCAGTTATTTTTATTTGCTTGTTCAGTTTAGGTTTCGGTCTGTGAACTTTCCCCCTCAGTTTTTAAAATTTTCATTGTATATAGAATTCTGGGTTGTTAATTGCTTTGTGTGTGTGCAGGTGGGTTTTTTTTTT
>NW_006339347.1:0-406 GCF_000327345.1 Myotis davidii
GTGGCCCACGGGCCGTAGTTTGAGGACCCTGTCCTAAAGTGTCCTCTGAAAGTGTTTGCTTTATAAAACATTTTATTTCTATATGGCAGCTATCAAAAGGAGAAAAAAATCAAACAAGACCTCAGAATAAAGACAAGAGCAGAGATTGGGATAACAGAAGCATTAGCACTGAGGAAGTACAATGGAGCGATTAAGAGCAGCAAGGACTGGGAACTGGACTGCCTAGCTCTGAAACCTCAGGCAAGTTACTGAACCTCATTAAGCCTTAGTTTCCTTTTCTTTAAAATGGGAACAATAATATCCTCACCTCATAGGATTACTATGAGAATTAGGAAATAGTAAGGGCAGTAAAAACATTTTTAACTGCTGCCCAGCCAGTGTTGCTCAGTTGGTTGAGCATCATCCC
>NW_006339348.1:0-405 GCF_000327345.1 Myotis davidii
AAAAAGTTTGCCCACCCCTGCTCTAGATGCATTGTATTACTATTAAATAGAAAGCTTACTGCATTGAAACTTAGTATTTGCTTTGGTCTAATCTGTTCTATTTTCTTATGATAAAATGCATTCTGTATGTTTTGAGTAGTATGCTACCCTACCACTCCAGGCATAGTTCACATCCAGCAAGTTAATTCATACTAAAAAGCTAATATCCAGACAAAGCTGGTTGTTGCCCAAGGTTCTAGATGTGTTTACTACTCACTGTACATTATTATACTTCAGCCCCTGCTGAAAACGTACATGTTCACTTAATTACCTGTAGTAACTTTAGTCCATTCTTAATCTAATATAACTCATATCTCTGCTTGCTGACATTCAGGTACGTCTTCTATTTTTTGTCTCTTTTTTTTT
>NW_006339349.1:0-406 GCF_000327345.1 Myotis davidii
AAGTCTCAGTCCATAAAGGACTGGAAATTTAAAAAAAAACTGATCCTTAGTAGCTATAGGGACACTTAAATCTACACTATAATTTCTGACAAGGTTAATAATTGACTTCCAATATCACACCACAATGAGTTATTTAAAAGCAATGCTGTTCTGTCCTCCAAGTCTAGGGAGCAAGCTGGGGGACAAAGGGGAGGGAGGTCAGTAAGGAGGGCAGCCTATGGGGTCACTCAGCAGAGTAGTCCTAGGGAACAAAGTGCACAAAAACATGAGCACAGGGTCTCTGTGCCCTCCCTGCCGCCAGGAAAAAGATCCCCCGAGGCCCCAGGTGCACCTGAGCCTGCACAGGCTGGACCACCATGAGAACCTGACCCACCAGGTCAGACAGAGCAACAGACAAGGTCAACTT
>NW_006339350.1:0-406 GCF_000327345.1 Myotis davidii
AAATCAATAAAAATATATTTTTAAAAAGGATAATATGCCCACCTATGCAAAAAGTACCATGAGAACAAGTTACTTCACAAATACCAAATATTCTGTTACCAAACTAAGCCTATTTCTTAAACCACCAACTTGAATTCAACATACACATATAGAATTTATTCTCTATCCCAAAAGTTATTTCTTTTTCCATCTTACAAAGAGTATTTGCTCCTAGCAATCTCAGTATGGTAGTTACAAAGGGAATGAAGAAAGGGAGATTGGGAGAAAAATTGAAGATCATTCCGGTCTACAGGGAGTAGTTGTTTGATGCTGGTATGTGAGTAAGCAGATCCGTATTGCCACATTTCCATAAGAAAGCATACATCCAGTTTTTCTAATAGTCACCTGAATTCTTTTTTTATATATA
>NW_006339351.1:0-406 GCF_000327345.1 Myotis davidii
TTTTTTGTGTGTGTGTGTCGTTAAAATGCATTATGTATAGCTTAATTATTTTCTATAGTGTTAGGGTATGTTGAATTAGAAAATATAATTTAGATAGCAGCACTGATTTACTTTACATTTTTTTTCAATATTACAGTCACAGCCTTTGAACTTTCAGAAGCCTCAGTATTCACTTCTTTTTAATTTATAAGAAATGAAATGTGCAGTATTAGAGTAAAACAAGGTCTTAAAAGCTTTATTGCCTTTTCAGGATCAAATAGATACAGAAAATACTCATTTCTCAAAATTTGCATTATGGGGGGGAAAAAAACCCACACTGAATTAAAAAACTTTTTTTTTATTTGGATCTGGGTGTGGATCTGCATTCTAGTCCTGGATCAATCTCTAATAAAATGTGTGCCCTCAA
>NW_006339352.1:0-406 GCF_000327345.1 Myotis davidii
CACCCTGAGTTTATCATACCTTTAAAAAGCTGAGTGGCATTTTGCACGTTTTTGGAATAGGCAGCCAGTGCTTCTTTCTGTGCTTTTGAAGTTTCCTGGGAAGTCCCTTAACAGCACACCACGAAATTAATCTTTTCCTGTTTGCCAGAGGGTTGCTATCCTCTAAATTTGGCTCTACTTCCACACGCATGCTCTGGGAGGCCAATTAGAATGGATGAACAAGCAAAATGAAACATACCTACAGACCAACCCAAGGTGACCGTCAGATGGTGAAGGACTTCAGAGCTACTTACCTGAAGCATCAGGTCCCTCAGCAGTAAGAGAAGCCCACTCTAACTTTATCCCTGCGTTCAGTTCTGGAGCATGGACTTACAAGAGGACACACATGTGCCAAGCAGTAGGAAAA
>NW_006339353.1:0-406 GCF_000327345.1 Myotis davidii
CGCGACCCACAGGTGGAGAACCGCTGCTCTAGCACGAGCCCACTCTGCCCACACCTGGGCCTTGGACTCTGGCCTCCAGAACTGTGAGAGGATAAAGTTCTATTGGCTTAAGCCACCCGGTTTGTGCCACTTTGTCACGGCTGCTACAGGAAACTGATACAGAAGCCTTTTCCATTTCCTCCGAGAGGGAGCTGTGGCCCCCACGGCACCCCCCGCCCCCAGACGGGTGTATGCATTTCAGTGTCCGGAAATAAAGATGGATGCTGCAGCTGCGCCTGTTCATGTGCATACAATGGCTTTCCTGCTACCACAGCTGCGACAGAGACCACTATGTACACTCAGGCCCTTTATAGAGGCCCATGCAGGCCCCGAGTCAGGCCAGGTGGCTCCGTGGCATCTGCACCCC
>NW_006339354.1:0-406 GCF_000327345.1 Myotis davidii
TTTTTTTCAAAAAACTGAATTTAGACTATTTTTAAAAATATTAGTTAATCTGTTAGGAGTAAGAGGGGTCTACACTTTAATTCTTCTCCCAACACAAATCACAAAAACCTTTATTTTATGTTGTGGCGCAATGTCAAGCACTAAATTCAATCAACTAAAATTTTAATTTTATCTCTCTTTCAGGATACCAACCCTGGTGGCAGGTACACTCTGATTTTTTTTTCCCCTTTTCACAATATTTCAGATTTTGAATATTTGAATGGCCGGTCGAAATAATACCAAATGGCATCACACCAGCAGTAGAAGGTTCCTCTCACGCACATCCAAACATGACCCACGGCACATCTGGGCGAACATTTTTCCTCGATGCCGCTAATCAGAACTTGGCTACGATCCCATCGGGGAT
>NW_006339355.1:0-406 GCF_000327345.1 Myotis davidii
ATCAATAAAATTTATTTTTTTAAAAAGAACACTTAAGATCTATGCATTTTACTGCATGTATATCTCAAAAACAACTTTAAGAGGAAAGAATAAAGGTATAAAAGAGTGGTAGAGTAATCCTTCCCCTTTCCCCACTTTTTTGTTTTCCCCAAACTAGAAACAAGGAAGAGAAGATGAGAGGGCTGGGCAGGGGATTTGTGCTGGAGAAAGAGCTGAAGGAAATTTATGGGTAAAGAAAAGGCATGAAGAGATGAGAGGAGAGAATGGAATGAGATGGCTACACGATTAGCAACTAGAGAGGGTGGAGACCACAGGACGAACATGATGAATAAGGAAACTGTGGACTTAAGTATGGAGAACAGAGGAAGTGCAGGTGTTTGGGTGCTGAAATAGGTTTATTCTCTCA
>NW_006339356.1:0-406 GCF_000327345.1 Myotis davidii
GTTTGTCCTCCAGAAACTATGCCATCTGGTACCCATGGCCTCCCTGCAGCAGGGAGGAGAGGGCAGGAGAAAGCACAACTGCTCTCAACCACCTCACCATGAGAGTGACACCCACTGATGCCATCCACAGACCATTGGCCAGAACCCATCACATGTTTCCAACCTAGCTGCAAGAGAGCCTGGGAAGTGGAGAACACACATGGACCATTTGACAAGCACCCTCTCTCTCACTCACAGATAGTAAGTGTTAGAGGTAGATTTGGAATACAAGTCATTTAAATAATAAAGCCCATCTTCTTTCCACTACACCACGCTTTGTTATCATAATGAATAAAAAGAAGATAGTGTTTATTTTCTTATTGGAAATGCTTCCTTCTCCATATTAGAAAAGGTGCCTCACTGTTGC
>NW_006339357.1:0-406 GCF_000327345.1 Myotis davidii
TTCTTATTTCCCCTTTGATTTTAAATTATAGTCTTGTTGGGTAAATACTCTGGGTTTTCCTCATTCAGGCAGTAGAGGCTACTGGCCAGTATGAGCTCTGGATTTTTGCTCAGTCAATTTGACAGCGGCAGTGGGTGTTTGAGCAGGCCCTTGTGCCAGATGCACCACAGCAGCATTGGAAGTGGGGAGTTCTCAGAAGCCCACACTGTGGTTTTTGGGTAAAATCATTTCCCCCTTCACACCTCTGGCATGGTAGTGAGCCCTTGTGTTACTGATATTTGGCTGAACTTATCTTTTCCGGCTCTTGTAGCTCTCCCAACATCTTTCTAAGTAGTTTCTTGTATTACTTTCTCTCTGTTTGAAATGCCCAGACTGAACACTGACAGATACTGTTGATGGAAGTTTT
>NW_006339358.1:0-406 GCF_000327345.1 Myotis davidii
TTTTCAGGAATTCTGCAAGTCAGTTTGTAAAAAAGTATGTAAATTGACAATTGAAATAAATTATATTGAAAACAAAGGTAATAAGTACGGAAACTCATCACTTCCTAATTACTGCCTATGCTCTTGAGGGTTTTAGGTCTATTACATCTGTATAATTGGGTGCTATGTACTTGTTTAGCTTCCTAAATGCTCATCAGTGACATCATGTTGGTTGCTTGAAATTGCCATGGTTGAAGTATTTACAACATTTATACCACAGAAATGTGCAAATGCTACAAATAAAGACATAGTTGTTGCTTTTTATTTTCTACATTTAAGAAAATTATGGATACATGTTAAAAATGCAAATTAAATCTAAAAGTGTGTCATGTCTGAAGCCATTACATTGTAGGTAGCAAAAAAAAAA
>NW_006339359.1:0-406 GCF_000327345.1 Myotis davidii
GTAGCTCACCTATCTTGTGTTGGAAACTGTTATTAGCAGGTTAAAAAAAAATTGCTCAAAGTCACTAAGCTAGAAAGTAGTAGCCAGGTTGTGGATCCGGGCAGTCTGGCTCCAGAGTACACGCTCTCACCACCAAGCTAGAGAGCCTGTAACTCATGTACCAGGGACTTAAGGAAAAGCATTAACAGGCTCCCCCCACGCTCTTCAGAAAACTAGGTGTGCTATGCCGCAGCGGTTACATTTGCCAGATAATGTACAGTTCTTGCAATCTTTAAACTTGCAAGGAAGATGATCTTGGCATTATTTGTCTGTATATGTTATTATGCATGTCCTTCTCTTTCTTTATATTTTATTTATTTATTTATTTATTTTTTCCAGATTAGAGAATCTTTAATTGTTAATAACC
>NW_006339360.1:0-406 GCF_000327345.1 Myotis davidii
ATATTACACTTTTATTATTATAGATCATAATTTTAACTATTTTGATACCTGTATTTAAGCATACTTGTGGGTTTTTTTGTAATCTTCTAAGTTTTATTTGATACATTTGAAACAATGCAAAGGGCCGATGGTATAAAAATTGTTAAAAATCCATGCTATGTACAGATATCCACATATCTGCATGACCTCAATGTAGAGTAGGACTTCTTAAACAAGACAAAAGTAAACACCATAAAGCAAAGAATGATAAATTGGACTAGATTAGAATGATAAACTTTCCCAATAAAATATACTATAAAGAAACTAAAAGATATTCCACAAACTGGGGGAAGATATCTGCCTCATCTATTTAACAAAGTATTAATATCCAGAGTATCTAAAAATCTCCTACAAACCCTATCTAATA
>NW_006339361.1:0-406 GCF_000327345.1 Myotis davidii
CCAGCAGAACCAAGAAGCAAGGCCAGTGGCCAGTGTTCAGGCCAGATCAAAGTCCATTCGTCCATGTGTGGAGCCCCCCATGGCCATGAGCTATGTGGCCGCAGGGTAGCGTGCCCCTGCAATAGGAGGTCCCAGGGGCCAGGTGCCCTGGAGCCCAGAGAGAGTGGCTTCTTTGTTTAGATTTAGATTTTGCACGCTTGTAGTGGCCATGCCCATCCTGGCCGATTATCTGTTTCCAGGTGTTATTGATGGGCAAGTACTTTTCCACGCCATTCAGACCTTGCTGGGCATGCGTCTCAGCTACCTTTATCTAGTTTCTTCCCCCATCAATCAGCAGGGAATAGACCTGGAGAATTTTAAATGCAGCGTTTTGGCAAAGCTGTGTAAGTGGCATGCCTATATTATC
>NW_006339362.1:0-406 GCF_000327345.1 Myotis davidii
CATATTACTCTTTTATTAGATAGGATTATGTTAACACTTCAAAACTAGATAGTTTAGGACTCTATGAACTACATAAAGTATTATGGTATAAATATGTCAAATAGTCTTCAGCCATAGAAAATTCTTTTGAAATGCGGTAGGTGAGAAATGTATCATTGTCTCTAAAAGTGCCCCAAGAAATAAATTTTTTTCTAGAGTTGACACAGCTTCCTTGAATCTCCTTAAATGAATACCAAAGAGAAGATTAGTTCCATTTTCCCGTGAGCTGAACATCTTATGGTAGGAAGTGTCCTGGGCCTTCTCCCTAACTAGCTGTATGATCTTCTACTGGTCACTCAACTTCTCTGAACCCTGGCATTTTTATTTCTACAATAATTAGATGAATTGATTGTTAGGGTCTTTTTTT
>NW_006339363.1:0-405 GCF_000327345.1 Myotis davidii
CCTCTTCTTATAAGGGCACTAATCCCATCATGGGTGCCCACCCTCATGACCTCATCTAAGCTTAACCGCCTCCCAAAGCCCTTACCTCCAAATACCCTCACCTCACATGGAGGGGTAGGGCTTCCATCTGCGGATTTGGGGGAGACATAAACATTCAGTTCATAGCAGTGGTTGGGGAACTTCGGCTCTGGACCCCATCAAATCTGAGTGTGAACTTGACTCTATCGCTTAGTAGAGATGTGACCTTGAGCCTCTCCTGTAAAGTGGGAATAATGATCGTGTCTTCCACACAGAGGGGTCATGTGTTAAAAATTAGAGTGACGTCAAAACAGAGAGGAGTCGGATGGTTCTGGAGTTAGGGTGGGGGATGGGGACGTGCTGGTCAAAGGGTACCAACTTTCAGGT
>NW_006339364.1:0-406 GCF_000327345.1 Myotis davidii
AGACCTAAGATACAACCCCTGGAGAACATCCATGTCTTACAGTGCATGCAAAGTAAGAGGAACCAATGGAAGCTGGAGTGGTCAACGCAGAATCAAGGACATTGTTACATGTGAGAAAAGGCACTCGGGGTCAGGCCCCAGGGCCCAGAAATTTTAAAATAAGATACATTGCTAGATCACATTCCCAGGCAATATCTATTCAGAGGTAAAAGCATGGAGGTCAAGCCTCCTGCTAAAGTCGTACAGGTGTAAAGGGCTTACAATCCAAGAAAGGGGTGGCAAGCACACACCTTCTCAAGAACTTTCTTCTTCCTAACTGTATGGTGTGTGTTTTGGTATATGGTGTCCACTGAGGCCCAAGGACTTGCAATAATGAGAAGAACTGATGGGTAACTCTGCTCAATGA
>NW_006339365.1:0-406 GCF_000327345.1 Myotis davidii
CTATCCACTGAGCCAAACCGGTTAAGGCAGCAATTAACTTTTGATATTCTTTTATGTTAACACAGTCTCAAATTTAGCATAGATACAATGGTTGGCAAAGTCAAGAAAAATGTGTTTGTTTTCTGTTAGCGAAGATCAATCTGCTCAGGAGGACTGAATAAGGGTCTTTGGAATATTTATCAGTTTACCAGCAGATTAATGAAGTTTATCCTCTACCCTGACCTCGTTCCAAACAGAGAGAAGCAGAAATAGGCCTTGAAATAGCTTACATTTTCCCGGAACCACCAAAGCAAATGGAACTTCATTTCAAAAAGATAGCTAAGTACAAAGCAACAGAGGAAAATGCTTCAACTGATAACTTTCTGAGAATGGGAGATTCACAGCTGGTGAGAGTGATTTGGAAGCA
>NW_006339366.1:0-406 GCF_000327345.1 Myotis davidii
TCGCCACCTTTAAATGCCGTCAAGTGGGTCCCAACCCCAGAAGGGTGCAGAGAACATGCCTCTCTTTGTAGAGGGTCACTGTGTACAGAAGGGGAGGCGCTGGCCCCCTGGGTTCTCCCACTTCCTTCTTGGAGAGAAGACGCTAAGTGCTCTTTCAGGAAGTGGCTGTCACTGAGGTCCGGCAGCTCTCCATGCAGTGAATCACAGTGTGACACTGGCTGCAGACACCACTGAAGGGGCCCCAGCTCTGAAGACTCAGGGTCCTGGGAGAATGTGAAATGAAGCAAGTCTCTTGATTCACTTCTACTACCTGCTGGGCATTGGGAGTTCTTCCTGGGATTCACAAAGAAACTCCTGCTGCTCTCCCACAAACTTTCTCCTGGGAAAGAGAACTCATTTTTTTTTT
>NW_006339367.1:0-406 GCF_000327345.1 Myotis davidii
TCTGCCTACCTTTCCTATTTCTCAAGCTTAATTTCAGGTGGCTACTTGTATATCACCAGTGATTTGCTGATGAGATATTCACTTATATTTTCTTTATTTCCCACTTACATTTTCAATAGCTATATTTAGTGCCTATCATGTGCTACAATTTATCTCATTTGTATTCCTCACCTCCCCATGTTCTTCCTAACAGAATCATACCACTTTAATCACTCAATTAGATACCTTTGCAGCTTTAAATATACTAAAGACCTTAAATCTTGTTCCACAACTATATACATCTACTTGTAAACTGCAGTAATTAGCATCTTTACACTTCCCTTCCCCTCTCAATTTCTGTCATCTATTCTCTTTAAGCATCCAAGTTGATAACATTTACAGCCTATTATGTAATCTTAACTGAATC
>NW_006339368.1:0-406 GCF_000327345.1 Myotis davidii
CTAGATAATATATTCATATTAAAGGGTCAAAGGATTTACATCCATTCTTATTGTTGTACTTAGGCAAATGTAAGTAATATTTATTCTTTTGTTCCCAATATGTGCTGGACATACCCCAAGTACTTGGAATACTCCAGTTGTTAAAGAAATAATTTCTGTTTCCCTGGACCATGCTGTCCATTGAAGGATGGAAGGCAGTACAAAAATTAAAATGATGGTTTCAGAGATAATAAATGCTCCAAAGTAGATTTACTAAAAATGTAAATTATATATACTTATATACTTGTTATGTATCTCCAGGGGTATCCTAATTCGGCACTTTTTGACAAATTCTTGTTAAATCAAAATATTTTCTATAAGCTATTAAAATGCATTAACTACATACTCAATTAAATATATATATTTA
>NW_006339369.1:0-406 GCF_000327345.1 Myotis davidii
CAGGGTTTGTTCTGGGGTGTGGAACTTGGAAAAACCCTGGCAGTAGGAGCAGGAGCCCAGCACAGTATAGTTCTTACCTGCTGCCCTGGCTCTCCAATTCCATGAGCTGCTGGAGTCTTCTGGGGCTGCTCTGACGCTCTGGAGTGCTAGGGTCTTCAGGTTGCTGGGTGGGTGCAGCCGTGTCTCCCTGGCCACCTCTCGGGGCTCCGGGCTTCTCCTGCCAGGTCTCTCCCAGCTCGGTGACCACATTCTTCTCCTCAAAACCAGCCAAGGAGCTGAGGAAGAATGAGCTGAGGAGCGAGTGTTGTGGGACTAGTCCTTGCTCACCCACTGCAAACTGATGTCACTTCCTGTGAGCATAGCAGCTCCTCTCCTGGAGGATGGAGCAGAAAGGAGCCTAAAACTG
>NW_006339370.1:0-406 GCF_000327345.1 Myotis davidii
TCCACTGAGCCAAACCAGTTAGGGCAATAATAACATATTTTTAAAACATACATCCTTATAAAATTTAAATCTTGACAACTAAGGAAATGACATATTACCCTATATTGTAACTAAACTCAAACAGGTAAACCCATTCCTTAAAAGCTTACACATGGATTTTGAATTAAACCTAGAAAGTATATAACTCTTCAGCTGTGAAAGCAGTGTTTAACCTTTTTTAAAAAATCCTTATTCTCTTTTGATAAACATAAATATTTACTGCCTGCCATTAACATTACTATGCAAATATAAACTACTATAATGTAGAGATGTTCTTTTCAAAACCATAGAGCTTTCCAGGATTCTGATACTTTGTTCTGGTTGTGACTCACTGATAAAGACTTTTTAAAAATATATTTTTATTGAT
>NW_006339371.1:0-406 GCF_000327345.1 Myotis davidii
GAAAATCAAACGTGTGCTTCCTAAGGTTTCTTCTCTAAGTAAGTACAGTTAAGCCCTGGTTTTGCAGGGATGGAATGAGCAAAGTATGAATGTCAAACCTGAAGCTCAGTGTGAGGATAAAGAATAACCCAGGCAGGAGGAATCACAACCATAGCAATTGTGATTCTCTGGTCTCATTATTACCCTTCTGTCTCTGTCGGTAAAAGCTATCAGGTTTTCCTTTCATCTCCACTGAGTGTGGCCACTCGCTCTCTCCTCCCATCTGGCCTGTCTGCACTGCGATTTCCCTGACTGTCCTGGTGTATTTCCGGTCATTTCACGGTTCCCCGTGACATCATTTACTTGAGAGCTTTTCAATGGAATTTCTCTAGCAAACTCTAAGAAAATAAAAATTAATACAGAATGA